>NC_057808.1:220917856-220927237 GCF_018294505.1 Triticum aestivum
CTCCAAGATCGAGTAACTTCTATTGGACAATACTTGCAGCTACACGCCTTCTTTGATTTGGAGGGACTTTGTAGATTTTTTTTACAGCCATTTGATTTAAAGGAATGGATTCCTATTGTTGGGGAACGTAACATGCAATTTCAAAAAAAATCCTACGCACACGCAAGATCTATCTAGGATATGCATAGCAACGAGAGTGGGAGAGTGTGTCCATGTACCCTCGTAGACCGAAAGCGGAAGCGTTTGTTAACATGGTTGATGTAGTCGAACTTCTTATCATTCCGACCGATCAAGCACCGAACGTATGTCACCTCCGAGTTCTGCACACGTTCAGCTCGATGACGTCCCTTGAACTCTTGATCCGGCAAAGTGTCGAGGGAGAGTTCCGTCAGCACGACGGCGTGGTGACGGTGATGGTGAAGTGATCCGCGCAGGGCTTCGCCTAAGCACTACGTGAATATGACCGGAGGAGTAAACTGTGGAGGGGGGCGCCGAACACGGCTTGGAACAATTGATGTGTGTTGTAGGCGCCCCCCTCCCCACGTATATAAAGGAGGGAGGGTGAGGAGGCCGGCCCTAGGCATGCCCAAGTAGGAGGAATCCTATTTGGGCTCCTAGTTGGATTGCCCCCCCCCCCCCGCTTTCCTTTTACCGGAGGGGGAAAGGGGGAAGGGAGAGAGGGGGAGAAGGAAAAGGGGGGCGCCGCCCCCTCCCCTAGTCCAATTCGGCCTCCTTCCCTGTGGGGGGCACGCTACCCCTTTGTGGGCTGGTTTGCCTTCCTCCTATGGCCCATATGGCCCATATCCCCCGGTACTCCGATATGTACCCGATACATTCTGAAACACTTCCGGTGTCCGAATACAATCATCCAATATATCAATCTTTACCTCTCGACCATTTCGAGACTCCTTGTCATGTCCGTGATCTCATCGGGGACTTCGAACAACATTCGGTCACCAAATCACATAACTCATATAATACAAATCGTCATCGAACGTTAAGCGTGTGGACCCTACGGGTTCGAGAACTATGTAGACATGACCGAGACACCTCTCCGGTCAATAACCAATAGCGAAACATGGATGCTCATATTGGTTCCTACATATTCTATGAAGATCTTTATCGGTCAAACCATAATGACAACATACGTTATTCCCTTTGTCATCGGTATGTTACTTGCCCGAGATTCGATCGTCGGCATCTTCATACCTAGTTCAATCTCATTACCGGCAAGTCTCTTTACTCGTTCTGTAGTGCATCATCCCGCAACTAACTCATTAGTCACATTGCTTGCAAGGCTTATCACGATGTGCATTACCGAGAGGGCCCAGAGATACCTCTCCGATACTCGGAGTGACAAATCCTAATCTCGATCTATGCCAACCCAACAACCACCTTCGGAGATACCTGTAGACCATCTTTATAATCACCCAGTTACGTTGTGAAGTTTGATAGAACACAAGGTATTCCTCCGGTATCCGGGAGTTGCATAATCTCATAGTCAAAGGAATATGTATAAGTCATGAAGAAAGCAATAGCAATAAAACTTAACGATAATTATGCTAAGCTAATGGATGGGTCTTGTCCATCACATCATTCTCCTAATGATGTGATCCCGTTCATCAAATGATAACACATGTCTATGGTTAGGAAACTTAACCATCTTTGATTAACGAGCTAGTCTAGTAGAGGCTTATTAGGGACACTGTGTTTTGTCTATGTATCCACACATGTATCAAGTTTCCAGTTAATACAATTCTAGCATGAATAATAAAAATTAATCATGATATATGGAAATATAAATAACAACTTTATTATTGCCTCTAGGGCATATTTCCTTCACCTATTCCTATGTAGGATAGGAACCAATCCTTCACAAAAACATATTAACCTAGACTCAATGAAAAAAATTCCTACCTTATGAATCAAGTGACATATTTTTTCCTATAGGTATTAAGATGCATATCATATTACTTCATATGAATTTTCTATTACTATGATATTCCTATCCTATGAACCAAAGGAGGTGACAGAGCCGAAGGCGTCCATTTGCCAGATTTCATTATCATAAAATGTGGCAATTGCTAACATGATTCGGACAGACTTAAGCATCGCTATGGGTGAGAAAGTCTCATCGTAGTCGACTCCTTGAACTTGTCAAAAACCTTTTGCAACAAGTCGAGCTTTGTAGACGGTAACATTACCATCAGCGTCAGTCTTCTTCTTGAAGATCCATTTATTCTCTATGGCTTGCCGATCATCCGGCAAGTCAACCAAAGTCCATACTTTGTTCTCATACATGGATCCCATCTCAGATTTCATGGACTCAATCCATTTTGCGGAATCTGGGCTCATCATCGCTTCCTCATAGTTTGTAGGTTCGTCATGGTCTAGTAACATGACTTCCAGAACAGGATTACCGTACCACTCTAGTGCGGAACGTACTCTGGTTGACCTATGAGGTTCGGTAGTAACTTGATCTGAAGTTTCATGATCATCATCATTAGATTCCTCTCTAGTTGGTGTAGGAATCACAGGAACGGTTTTCTGTGATGAGCTACTTTCCAATTCGAGAGAAGGTACAGTTGTTGGGGAACGTAGTAATTTCAAAAAAATTCCTACGCACATGCAAGATCATGGTGATGCATAGCAACGAGAGGGGAGAGTGTCGTCCACGTACCCTCATAGACTGTAAGAAGAAGCGTTATGACAACGCGGTTGATGTAGTCGTACGTCTTCACGATCCGACCGATCCAAGTACCGAACACACGGCACGTCCGAGTTCAGCACACGTTCAGCTCGGTGATGTCCCACGAACTCACAATCCAGCAGAGCTTCGAGGGAGAGTTCCGTCAGCACGACAGAGTGATGACGGTGATGATGATGCTACCAACGCAGGGCTTAGCCTAAGCACTGCTACGATATGACCGTGGTGGATTATGGTGGAGGGGGGCACCGCACACGGCTAAAAGATCAACTGATCAACTTGTGTGTCTATGGGGTGCCCCCTCCCCCGTATATAAAGGAGTGGAGGAGGGGGAGGGGGCCGGCCTCCTAGGCGCGCCCCAAGGGGAGTCCTACTCCCACCGGGAGTAGGACTCCAACCCTTCCAAGAGTAGGAGTAGGAGGGAAGGAAGGAGGAGAGAGGGGGAAGGAAAAAGGGGGGCGCCCCCCCCCTCCTTCCTTGTCCAATTCGGACTAGAGGGGGAGGGGGCGCGCGGCCTGCCCTGGCCGCCCCTCCTCTTCTCCACTAAGGCCCAATAGGCCCATTACACTCCCTGGGGGGTTCCGGTAATCCCCCGGTACTCCGGTATTTGTCTGAACTTACCCGGAACCCTTCCGAAGTCCAAACATAGTCATCCAATATATCGATCTTTATGTCTCGACCATTTCGAGACTCCTTGTCATGTCCGTGATCATATCCGGGACTCCAAACTACCTTCAGTTCATCAAAAGACATAAACTCATATTACCGATCGTCACCGAACGTTAAGCGTGCTGACCCTACGGGTTCGAGAACTATGTAGACATGACCGAGACACATCTCCGGTCAATAACCAATAGCGTAACCTGGTGCTCATATTGGCTCCTACATATTCTACGAAGATGTTTATCGGTCAAACCGCATAACAACATACGTTGTTCCCTTTGTCATCGGTATGTTACTTGCCCAAGATTCGATCCTCAGCATCTCAATACCTAGTTCAATCTCGTTACCGGCAAGTCTCTTTACTCGTTCCGTAATACATCATCCCGCAACTAACTCATTAGTTGCATTGCTTGCAAGGCTTATAGTGATGTGTATTACCGAGAGGACCCAGAGATACCTCTCCGACAATCGGAGTGACAAATCCTAATCTCGATCTATGCCAACTCAACAAGTACCATCGGAGACACCTGTAGAGCACCTTTATAATCAACCAGTTATGTTGTGACGTTTGGTAGCACACAAAGTGTTCCTCCGGTATTCGGGAGTTACATAATCTCATAGTCATAGGAACATGTATAAGTCATGAAGAAAGCAATAGCAATATACTAAACGATCAAATGCTAAGCTAACGGAACGGGTCAAGTCAATCACATCATTCTCTAATGATGTGATCCCGTTAATCAAATGACAACTCATGTCCGTGGCTAGGAAACTTAACCATCTTTGATTCAACGAGCTAGTCAAGTAGAGGCATACTAGTGACGCTCTGTTTGTCTATATATTCACACATGTACTAAGTTTCCGGTTAATACAATTCTAGCATGAATAATAAACATTTATCATGATATAAGGAAATATAAATAACAACTTTATTATTGCCTCTAGGGCATATTTCCTTCAACAGTTACCTCATCAAGTTCTACTTTCCTCCCACTCACTTCTTTCGAGAGAAACTCCTTCTCTAGAAAGGATCCATTCTTAGCAACAAAAATTTTGCCTTCGGATCTGTGATAGAAGGTGTACCCAACAATTTCTTTTGGGTATCCTATGAAGACGCACTTCTCCGATTTGGGTTCAAGCTTATCAGGCTGAAGCTTTTTCACATAAGCATCGCAACCCCAAACTTTAAGAAACGACAACTTAGGTTTCTTGCCAAACCATAGTTCATACGGTGTCATCTCAGCAGATTTAGATGGTGCCCTATTTAACGTGAATGCAACTGTCTCTAATGCATAACCCCCAAACGATAGTGGTAAATCGGTGAGAGACATCATAGATCGCACCATATCCAATAAAGTACGGTTACGACATTTGGACACACCATTACACTGTGGTGATCCAGGTGGCGTGAGTTGTGAAACTATTCCACATTGTTTTAAATGAAGGACAAACTCGTAACTCAAATATTCGCCTCCGCAATCAGATCGTAGAAACTATATTTTATTGTTACGATGAATTTCCACTTCACTCTGGAATTATTTGAACTTTTCAAATGTTTCAGACTTGTGTTTCATTAAGTAGATATACCCATATCTGCTCAAATCATATGTGAAGGTCAAAAAATAACGATACCCGCCATGAGCCTCAACACTCATCGGACCGCATACATCGGTATGCATTATTTCCAATAAGTCAGTGGCTCGCTCCATTGTTCCGGAGAACGGAGTTTTAGTCATCTTGCCCATGAGGCATGGTTCGCAAGCATCAAATGATTCATAATCAAGTGATTCCAAAAGTCCATGCGCATGGAGTTTCTTCATGCGCTTTACACCAATATGACCTAAACAACAGTGCCACAAATATGTTGCACTACCATTATCAACTTTGCATCTTTTGCCATCAATGTTATGAATATGTGTATCACCACGATGGAGATTTAACAAAAATAGACCACTCTTCAAGGGTGCATGACCATAAAAGATATTACTCATATAAATTGAACAACCATTATTCTCTGATTTAAATGAATAACCGTCTCGCATCAAACAAGATCCAGATATAATGTTCATGCTCAACGCTAGCACCAAATAACAATTATTCAGGTCTAAAACTAATCCCGAAGGTAGATGTAGAGGTAGCATGCCGACGGCGATCACATCGACCTTGATGAGGACATCAATACCATTGTTACACCCACAGCCCCTGCTGCTATACATACTGGACCAATTACTAGAGCTCGCGCACGCCAATTGAATTACCAGGTACTTTTGTTTCTTGGTAATGATTCTAATGTTCATGAGAATATGATGCTGCCTAAATTGGATACATTTGTTTTGCTTACAAATGAAGGGCCTGGCATGGATAAGAGGGATGAACACTGGAGCAAGACCAAGCAGGGAGATGATGGCATGTGCAAGGGGATCAAGAACGGATTTACAAGTGATGATTTCAGGACTTTGAAGCCACCATAAGGAGTGCATGAAGCCTTGGACGAAATATACAAGATGCCACTTCATAAATTTCGTCCAGATGCTATTCTAGGTGCCGCGTCACCTTATTATTGGGCCAGGCCCATGTATTTTCAAAATACTTAAGTATAGGCTGTTTTTAGAGTCCGTATTTGTGGGGAAACAAGAGTTAGGGTTGGTTTCGGACCCCTCCTCCAAGGGCCAAGAAATTCCCCCCTCTTCCTCCATATATACAGCCCTTAGGGCGTCGTTTAGACTTTGGGGTTTTGTTTAGATTAAAGTTCACCATAGCTGCAACTTCGCGTACTTCGTTTGCGTTCAACGACCAGACAAAGGCGTCATAGAACCCCCACCTTTATCAATAAAGCTTTCCTCTTATATTCACAATATCCAGATTGCAATCTTAGTTTCTTGCTTGTTCTTCGTTTGCCTGCAGGAAACAGACCTTCGTGGTCAGGTTGATCGTGCTCCGGTGTGGTCAATAACCTCTCGGAGTTGGTTTAGCGATTGCTAAGGCGCGACGTCCTCGCACGTTCATAGTCGGATCGTCAAAGTCGACTTCCTCCAAAACGATAGACACAATCTCATCGAAAGACGGGACACCTTTGCCTCTATCATACCTTGGAACCATTCCCGACGTGCATGTCACCTCGTCCTTAGCCAATCTTCGTTTAATCCGTAGCCCCCGTTTTGAGTTGCAAATATGAGCAACAGAACCATTATCAAATACCCAGGCGCTACTACGAGCATTAGTAAGGTACACATCAATAACATGTATATCAAATATACCTTTGTTCACTTTGCCATCCTTCTTATCCGCCAAATACTTGGGGCAGTTCCGCTTCCAGTGACCAGTCCCTTTGCAGTAGAAGCACTCAGTTTCAGATTTGGGTCCAGACTTGGGCTTCTTCCAGGGCGTGACAACTTGCTTGCCATTCTTCTTGAAGTTCCCCTTCTTTCCCTTGCCCTTTTTCTTGAAACTAGTGGTCTTGTTAACCATCAACACTTGATGCTCTTTCTTGATTTCTACCTCCGCAGCTTTGAGCATAGCGAAGATCTCGGGAATTGTCTTATCTATCCCTTGCATATTATAGTTCATCACAAAGCCTTTGTAGCTTGGTGGCAGTGATTGAAGAACCCTGTCAATAAGACTATCATCTGGAATATTAACTCCTAGCTGAGTCAAGTGGTTATGATACCCAGACATTCTGAGTATGTTTTCACTGACAGAACTGTTCTCCTCCATCTTGCAGCTATAGAACTTGTTGGAGACTTCATATCTCTCAACTCAGGCATTTGCTTGAAATATTAACTTCAACTCCTGGAACATCTCATATGGTCCATGACATTCAAAACGTCTTTGAAGTCCCGATTCTAAGCCGTAGAGCATGGCACACTGAACTATAGAGTAGTCATCAGACCGCGTCTGCCAGACGTTCAAAGCGTCTACATTAGCGGGAGGGGTTTGTCACCTAGCGGTGCATCAAGGACATAATTATTCTGGGCAGCAATGAGGATAATCCTCAAGTTACGGACCCGGTCCGTGTAGTTGCTACCATCATCTTTCAACTTAGCTTGCTCTAGGAACACATTAAAATTCAAGGGAACGGTAGCACGGGCCATTGATCTACAACATAGATATGCAAAAACTATCAGGACTAAGTTCATGATAAATTAAGTTCAATTAATCATATTACTTAAGAACTCCCACTTAGATAGACATCCCTCAAGTCATCTAAATGTTCACATGATCCATATCAACTAAACCATGCCCAATCATCACGTGAGATGGAATAGTTTTCAATGGTGAACATCTCTATGTTGATCATATCTACTATATGATTCACGTTCGACCTTTCGGTCTCTAGTGTTCCAAGGCCATGTCTGTACATGCTAGGCTCGTCAAGTTTAACCTGAGTATTTCACATGTGCAAAACTGTCTTGCACCCATTGTATGTGAACGTAGAGCTTATCACACCCGATCAGCACGTGGTGTCTCGGCACGATGAACTGTCGCAACGGTGCATACTCAGGGAGAACACTTATACCTTGAAATTTTAGTGAGGGATCATCTTATAATGCTACCGCCGTACTAAGCAAAATAAGATGCATAAAAGATAAACATCACATGCAATCAAAATATGTGACATGATATGGCCATCATCATCTTGTGCCTTTGATCTCCATCTCCAAAGCATCGTCATGATTTCCATTGTCACTGGCTTGACACCTTGATCTCCATCGTAGCGTCGTTCTCGTCTCGCTAACTATTGCTTCTACAACTATCACTAACGCATAGTGATAAAGTAAAGCAATTACATGGCGTTTGCATTTCATACAATAAAGCGACAACCATAAGGCTCCTGCCAGTTGCCGATAAATTTCACAAAACATGATCATCTCATACAATAACGTATATCACATCATGTATTGACCATATCACATCACAACATGCCCTGCAAAAACAAGTTTGATGTCCTCTACTTGGTTGTTGCAAGTTTTACGTGGCTGCTACGGGCTTCTAGCAAGAACCGTTCTTACCTACGCATCAAAAACCACAACGGTGATTTATCAAGGTTGTTGTTTTAACCTTCAACAAGAACCGGCCGTAGTCAAATTCGCTTCAACTAAAGTTGGAGAAACAGACACCTGCCAGCCACCTTTATGATATACTAATTGCATGTCTGTCGATGGAACCGGTCTCATGAATGTGGTCATGTAAGGTTGGTCCGGGCCGCTTCATCCAACAATACCGCCAAATCAAAATAAGACGTTAGCGGTAAGCAGTATGACGATCACCACCCACAACTCTTTGTGTTCTACTCGTGCATATCATCTACGCATAGACCTGGCTCGGATGCCACTGTTGAGGAACGTAGCATGCAATTTCAAAAAAATTCCTACGCACACGCAAGATCTATCTAGGAGATGCATAGCAACGAGAGGGGGAGAGTGTGTCCATGTACCCCCGTAGCCCGAAAGCGGAAGCGTTTGTTAACGCGGTTGATGTAGTCGAACTTCTTCTCGTTCCGACCGATCAAGCACCGAACGTACGGCACCTCCGAGTTCTGCACACGTTCAGCTCGATGACGTCCCTCGAACTCTTGATCCAGCAAAGTGTCGAGGGAGAGTTTCGTCAGCACGACGGCTGGTGACAGTGATGGTGAAGTGATCCGCGCAAGGCTTCGTCTAAGCACTACGTGAATATGACCGAAGGTGTAAACTGTGGAGGGGGGCGCCGCACACGGCTTGGAACAATTTATGTGTGTTGTAGGCGCCCCCTCCCCACGTATATAAAGGAGGGAGGGGGAGGAGGCTGGCCCTAGGCGCGCCCAAGTAGGAGGAATCCTACTTGGGCTCCTAGTTGGGTTCACCCCCCTCCTTTCCTTTTACCGAAGGGGGAAAGGGGGAAAGAGAGAGGGGGGGAGAAGGAAAGGGGGGCGCCGCCCCCTCCCCTAGTCCAATTCGGCCTCCTTCCCTGTGGGGGCGCCCCACCCCTTTGTGGTCTGGTGTGCCTCCCTCCTATGGCCCGCATGGCCCATA
>NC_057808.1:220927498-220939015 GCF_018294505.1 Triticum aestivum
AAACACTTCCGGTGTCTGAATACTATCATCCAATATATCAATATTTACCTCTCGACCATTTCGAGACTCCTCATCATGTCCGTGATCTCATCCGGGACTCCAAACAACATTCGGTCACCAAATCACATAACTCATATAATACAAATCGTCATCGAACGTTAAGCGTGCGGACCCTACGGGTTCGAGAACTATGTAGACATGACCGACACACCTCTCCGGTCAATAACCAATAGCGGAACCTGGATGCTCATATTGCTTCCTACATATTCTACGAAGATCTTTATTGGTCAAACCGTAATGACAACATGCGTTATTCCCTTTGTCATCGGTATGTTACTTGCCCGAGATTCAATCGTCGGCATCTTTATACCTAGTTCAATCTCGTTACCGGCAAGTCTCTTTACTCGTTCTTTAATGCATCATCCCGCAACTAACTCATTAGTCACATTGCTTGCAAGGCTTATCACGATGTGCATTACTGAGAGGGCCCAGAGATACCTCTCCGATACTCGGAGTGACAAATCCTAATCTCGATCTATGCCAACCCAACAAACACCTTCGGAGATACCTGTAGAGCATCTTTATAATCACCCGGTTATGTTGTGACGTTTGATAGCACACAAGGTATTCCTCCGGTATCCGGGAGTTGCATAATCTCATAGTCGAAGGAATATGTATAAGTCATGAAGAAAGCAATAGCAATAAAACTTAACAATCATTATGCTAAGCTAAAGGATGGGTCTTGTCCATCACATCATTCTCCTAATGATGTGATCCCGTTCATCAAATGACAACACATGTTTATGGTTAGGAAACTTAACCATCTTTGATTAACGAGCTAGTCTAGTAGAGGCTTACTAGGGACACTGTGTTTTGTCTATGTATCCACACATGTATCAAGTTTCCAGTTAATACACTTCTAGCATGAATAATAAAAATTTATCATGATATAAGGAAATATAAATAACAACTTTATTATTGCCTCTAGGGCATACTTCACCTATTCCTATGTAGGATAGGAACCAATCCTTCACAAAAACATATTAACCTAGACTCAATGAAAAAAATTCCTATCTTATGAATCAAGTGACATATTTTTTCCTATAGGTATTAAGATGCATATCATCTTACTTCATATGATTTTTCTATTACTATGATATTCCTATCCTATGAAACAAAGGATGTGATAGAGGCGAAGGTGTCCTCCTTTCGATGAGATGATAACTATCATATTCGGTGGAGTGGACTTTGACGATCCGACTAAGAACGTGCGAAGAGGTCGTGCCTTAGCAATCGCTAAACCAACTTTGAGAGGTTATTGGTCACGCCAGAGCACAATCAACCTGACAATGAGGGTATATTTCCTGCACACAAATGAAGAACAAGTAACAAACTAAGATTGCAATCTAATTACGAATTTAAGAGAAAAGTTTACTAATCAAACTGGGGTTCTATGACGTCTTGGTCTGGTTGTTGAACACAAACGAAGGACGCGAGTTGCAGCTATGGCAAAGTTTAATCTAAACAAAAAACAATTCTAAATGGTGCATTAAGGACTGTATTTATAGGGGAAAGAGAGGGGATTTCGTCCACCCTTGGCAAGGTGAGACTAAAACACTTTCTATGGCGTTTCCCCTACAATATGGACTCTAAAATACCCTATGAAGTATTGTTTCAAAATTACATGTGTCTGGCCAAAAAATAAGGTGACGCGGCATCTATATTAAGCTATGGATAAATTTTATGAAAGGTTATCTTGTATATTTCGTCCATGTCCTTGTATGTCATGATGGTGGAAGTGTTGAATACTCCACCGAAAACTCTGTTCTTGTTCTCCTTGCACGCGCCATCATCCCATGCTTGATCATGCTCCAATGTTCATCCTTCTTATCCATGCTAGGCCCTTCATTTTTGTAACCAAAACAAATATATCCAATTTAAGAAGCATCATATTCTAATAAATATTAGAATCGTTAGCAAGAAATAAAAGTACCTGGTAATTTCATTGGCATGCGCGAGCTCTAGTAATTGGACTAATATGTGTAGCAGTAGAGACTGTGGGTGTAACTGTAGTAGTGATGTCCTCATCAGGAGGCCTCAGTGTGTTCTTTAACTCAGTCAGGTGCAATTTCAACAAAGTCACTTCAAAGAATAGACTTCGCCGGCAAATTCGTAGGGGCATGTAGGTGCTCAGGCGCGCACCTGTCAAGCCCTGCCCGGCTACTCGACTGTCTCACGATATGTAAAGTAGTTGGATCCCGCACGAGTTTTAAGTTACCGTCGTTGAAACTTACGATTTTTATCTGAAACTTGCGATTTTCTCACTTGCTTTTACCAAGTTTCATAGAAAAATAAGATATTTTTTGGGGATTTTTACATCTGTGCCCCTGATTCCTTACCCATACTCATTTATCCCCACGCTCTTAATTTTTGCTCACTTTTCCCCACTCCCTTGCCCGAAACCCTCATAACTGGTCACAAACGGTGGATGCCGTCGGGTCAGTGCTTTGACTGTTAACTCTGACGAGTGGGGCCGCGCTGGCTGTGTTGCCCGTTGGACCTGATGAGTGGGGTCGCGTCGGACGGTGCCGCTGTTCGCCCGTTGGGCCGTGGTTAGACTGTTGGGCCGTGCGCGCGCCGCAACGCCACAAGCCTGTTATGCATGCACGACATGTCTAGCTAGCCTGCTATGCATGCACGTAGCTAGCCTACATGCATGCGCCGCTGCCCACCGCCAAGATGTGCTGACCGGCCTCTTTTTCACGGGAGCCACCACAGACGCAGGGACGGTTGCTGCCGCTGGTTCGTCTCATCTCCCACGCGTGTCTCCTCGATGTAGATCATTGTTTCACACTTTTTGATCCATTTGTATCTATTCAACATGGCAATTAAAACTTGTCGGCAATTAAAGTGGCATATCGATCGATCGACGCGGCTCGTTTGAACGTAAGCACGGCCGCTGCCACTCCCCTTCCCTTCCCCTTTCCCTATTTAAACCACCACCCCTCCACCTATTCTCCACACATCCATTTGCGCCGCACCCTTCTCTTCTTCACCCAAACCCAGAGCACTCTCAAAGCGAGGCGAGGATGCAGTACAATGGCCCCACCTTCCAGCTCCCACCGACCGTGCCGAAGAGACGGTATCCCGCCGTCGTCGTCTTGGAGAGGACGCTCCGCGTGTGGGCGTTCTCATGCTGGAGGGGTGCAAGGGGGTTTGCCCAATGGTTCCTCAGTGCGGGCTTCGCCCACCTCCCGGCGGGCTCACCGGTGATGTTCCGACTGGAGGAAGTGCGTCCAAACTCCAGGACTCCGCCGATAGGGCTCACCGTCACCTTCACCAACAGATTTGATGCGTACTACCTCCTCAGCAAGGTGTTTTGGTGTGGATGCGAATTCATCGCATTCACAAACTTCGACTGCATCTTCCCCACCCGCGACGTATGCACAGCCTCCCGTACTACATCGGCGAGGACGGCATGGAGAGGAGGAGCAGTGAAGAGGAGGCGCAGTGAAGATGGTGGTGAAGGCCCGGTCTCGTGAGCTTGTCTTGCCCTAGGGTGTTAGGGCTTTTAATCTTTTATATGTTTCTATCTTAATTATGTCGTTGGTTGTACCGTGAACTTGTTATCTCTGTCGTGTTATCCCCTAAGAACTATGTTATGCTTGCTACCCTTATTTGATATGTCGTTGGTTATCTGTGTTTTGCTTGCTATTTCTATCTTATTTGACGTGAGATATCGCTAGATGGATACGGTGCCGTACGCGAGCCCTTCTGCTAAATCAATCAATGAAAGGGTATCACTCAATGAAAACCAGCAAGTTTTGGTGTTAGCCTTGTAAAAATGGTTGGGCCCATTCGCCTTGTTATATTCATGGTGTGTACTTGTGTAGGTCAAGTTTAAATGGCCCATTTAGAATAGGGTCAAGTTTTCGCACGCGCGGATAATGGACTAGTTGAAGTGTCAAAAAGGAAACTAAAGCTAGAAAAATGAGCCATGTTGATGTTGAAAATAAGAAGAAGAAAAGCTAATTTTTTTTGAATTGTTGGTGGCCCTATTTCGTATATTGTATGAACAAAAACAAGCTAATTTTTGAATAGTTTGTGGCCTATGCTATGGTTTAGGGCACCCTATGTTTTATGTAAGAAGTATGATATGGTTGCTACTTTCTATGTTATGGATGTATGCTTGCTACATGAGATATCGGTAGATGGATATGGTGCCGTAGATGGATATCGGTAGATACCGGACTTGATTTTAGACGTGGTTTCAGATGCATATCATGATCTACATAATTAAGTCTGACATGCTCTTAATAACAAAAAGAAAAAATCGTGTATACAATATTTTTATTGCAACAAAAACATGTTTATAATACCCGCATGTCAAAAAATCAAAGTGTTGTGCCGTAGGCTATATACAGAAGTAAAATTCCACGATATGTACAAATAAATTTGACATGGGCAATTTCAACAATAAAAGGATTTACCATGGCAATAATCAAGGAAAAAAGCAGAGCCAGCGCGTGCACTATTTTCTAGGCCTCTTTTATCTTTGTGGGCCTTCGACACTCAACGCAACGGCCCAACCAGAGCTTAGTTTCAATTTGGGCCCTAGAACTACGGTTTTTTTCTGCGGTCGGTGTTGTCTGACGAAATTGAAGATACTGAAAGTGTACAAAACTGACATGACCCGCAAGTTAAGCAACATAGAGCATAGAGCACATGATCCACAAATTTAAGCAAATCGTAGAGCACATGATCCACAAATTTAACCAAATCCTAGAGCACATGACACCACACTAATAAGATCTCTAACGAGTGATGACCAGCAAGTAAGCAAATCCTAGAGAGACTACACAAAAATAAAAGGGATAAAATCCTAAAGCTATCAGATTCGCCTGCTTGTTCAATTGAATCATCTCCTTCAAGTTCTTGTTCATCTTCTTTATTTCCCCCTTCAGATCTACATCCCCAACTGTCAGAGCAGCACTTTCAGAGACCAAATTCGTTGGTGCTGACGGCAGATTGAGCTCCCGGGTTGGGGCCCTATTGAATTGAATCCGCTTAACGTAGTCATCCAGCCATTCAAAATGTGTGCATTTCTTCACGATCTGAAATGAAAACATGAACCCTAAATCCCAGATTGAAAAAGAATTAAAAGAAACTAGAAAAAGAAATCAGAGAAAATCATGAGATCTAACCTGCCCCTTTGGCTTGCTCTCGCATTTCACGAACTCGCGCCCATAGTTGCCATTCTTGACCTCCTTCGAAGTGAACTGTATCAGTGGCGCGCTGCGTGGGCAGTCAGGACATCGCTCCATGGGAAGTGGACCATACTGGGTCCACGAGGGGCGGGAGGCTGAAGTGGAGCTCGACATATCGCCCAAAGTCGCCGGAGAAGAAGAAGCAGAGGAGTGGCTCCTCTCGTCGCCGGAGAAGAAGAAGCAGAGGAGGAGTGGCTCCTCTAGTCGCTGCAGAATAAGCACCAGAAGAAAGGGGAGGCACAACCAACAAGTCTCGTGGATCGCCTCTCGCGGATCGCCCCACGATCCAACGATGCGGAGCCATCCATGTGATCCAACGGCGCGGAGCATGCACGCAGCCTGCCCTCGGAATTCCTTCTAGAAGACCACATCTGAGGGCTGTCGCTTGGCGCTAGGGTATGATCGGACGGCTGGCGTTCGGAGCTAGGGTTAGGCAAAATCCCGTGGGGTTTGGAGGGGTTTTGAGCTGGTCAACGGGGTTTCAAAGGCTTTGACTGAGCATAACTAATTTAAAAAAATCGAAAAAATATGAAACCTTCGCCGTTCGTCGTTTTATAGGACACACTAACGAGGAAAAATACTAAACTTGGTATACATACATAGAGAAAAAAAACTAGCTAGCACGATCGAGGTCAAATGAGCACCATTAATTAAAAAATCAAAAATATATATAAAACATGCGCACAATGTTGTCTTGTGTGACATGTTACCAACCAAAAATCTTAAACTTTGTCTATGGACATTTTCATGAAAAAACCTTCACACATATGAGCTATCACGTACAACGTTTCATAGTGACCAAGGAGAGGAGGTAGGGTTTCCCTTCGGTTTTTGAAATTTAAAAAAAATCCAAAAAATCATCAAAGCTTGATTTCAAAGTGAATAAGAAGGATCTGAACTTACTTTTCCATTTTCATATGGTAAACGTGTTTGTAATGGTTTTTCTATTAAAGTATATTTTTTCAAAAAAATGTAAAAATAGAAAGATTAATTCAATAAATAGTGATTCTTCGAATCTACACTATATAGATTGAATTGGTGTTAATAAAAAATATTTGGCTTATTTGGAGTAGGTCCAAAAAAACTTGATTACAAATGGGGCTGTTTACCCTAGCTTGGGAGCTCATTTGGAGCACATTTCTCATGACTACAAGTTTTACCACGCAAAAGAGATCGGATTGATCACCTAACATTTATAATAGTTCGGTAAACTGTGCAACTCACACCATAGGGGAATGGACTTCAATTGTTGGTTCAAATTCAAAGTGCCTTAGTAGTTCAAATTCAAAGTTTACAAATAGAATTATTACACCTTACAAGTTTTCACAGTAGTTCAAATTGACGACAGAATCCCTATTACAAATCCTTAAAGTTCAAAGTTTATGACTTGCATTCAAGTTCAAATTCAAATCTCTGCCTTGCTCCTTGTGTTCCGGGATGGGTTAACCGTCTTGCTTCTGGTTTCCCTGGCTGGGATATTTTGTGCTTTTGAAAGCTTTGTCTTGTTGCTTCTGATCTTCACTTCTGATGGTGGCGGTTTTGTTGAGCTTTGACTGATCGAGCAAGTGATGACCAGTTGACGGTCATCTGTGGATTCATTAATCTTTAAAGGAACTTCAGACAAAATAACTTCCTCCTCTCTTATAGCTTCAAAACCTTCATAAGCCATGGTTTCAAATTCCGCATCAGATGATGGTTCAACCGATGTTTCTTCCTCTCTAGGTCTTTTCTGTCTTGTGCCTCTAATTATCCTAGAGCTGGGTCATACAGAAATAAGCTTAGCCATCGATAAAAAAGAGAACAAATGCAAAAAATGGAAAGATTGCACACATACCAAGCTGCTACTTCAGTTGCTTCATTCTCTAAACTTGCTGCATTTTCCTCTACTGCTGCATTCTCCTCTAAACTTGCTGCATTCTCCTCTGCATTTGCTGCTGCCCATTGTTCCTCTTCTCCAAATGATGCATCAACTGGATTGGTACAACGCCTAGCAATATGCCCTAGGATACCACATCTTTTGCACTTACGCTTTTTTTACACGACCCTCTTCACCAGCTCTTACCTGTTTTTCCTTGGTCCTCCTGGTGGTCTAGTCAGTACAGGAGAACAGAGTCTGAACCCTGGGTCTACTATGTTCCATTGGTCTTTCCCAAGAGTACAGGAACATTTTCAGCATAAGCAGCCCTAAATTTGGCAACAGAGAAATATTCAGAGCAATACTGATCTACTTCACCATCTTCACCTCCAATAACAGTCATGAGATGTAGGGCATGTATGCACGGTTTCCCGCGGATCTGCCATTGCCTACAACTGCATTCCTTAGTTGCAAGGTTCATTGGATATCTCCATTCCCTATTTTTACTGTCAATGTATGTCACCTCAGCCTCGTATGTCGACGGTCAAATGCATTTCATCCTTAGTCCTCTTACCTTGGCATGCAATGCCTTAATCAGAGATGGGAGCATAAGATGGCCAACATATTGTGTTTCTGCAATTCTTTTACGAAGAGCCATCTTTACCATGATCATCTGCCTGGTCTTATCAAATACTTGCCACAACAAAAGCCCTTTCACTGACTTGAACTTTGCATTGAAACACTCAGCGAGGTTATTGGTCACATAGTCTACTTTGCAGATTTCATTGAATTTGCTTCTTGACCACAGATTTCCATGATGTTCATCCATGTACTCCTTCACCAAAGGATTATGAGCATACATCACTCTCAAATGGTGCTCATGCTTCCTCAAGCTACATGTGTATGATGCTGGCCATAGATTCTCACCATAAACTTTGCCTTTGAATTTCTTTTTAAAATTCTGCGCTAGGTGTCGCATACATTCCCTATGTTCCACTCCAGGGGGAATACAATTTCTACTGCAATTTCTAAACCCTTGCAAGCATCTGTGTGTATAACTAAACCTGAGGGTGTAGCTATAATGTTGCACAACTGCTGTAGAAACCAGACCCAACTCTCCTCACACTCTACCTCCAACACACCAAATGCAACTGGGAATAGCCAGTTGTGTCCACCAACTGCAGAAGCCACTGCTAGCTGGCCTCTCCATCTTCCATTCAAATCAGTTGCATCGACAGCCAAATAGGGCCTACAACCATTCAGAAACCCCTGCCAGTAAGCCTTGAAACAAACAAAAGCCCTCCTGGAGCACTCCTTCTCCAGTGCCTTCCCTTTTAATTTGTACTTAACTGTATGCTTGTCAATCTCTACAACACACCCTGGACTAGCCGTCTCCACTTCAGCTTTGAAGGTGTAAAGCAACTGAAACTCTCATTACATGGACCATTAATCCTATCAAGAGCCCTTTCCTTAGCATAGAAAATCCTCATGTACTGTATATTAATCTTGTACTTCTCAAAGAGCTTCCCATGGAGTGTTGTTGGACCAATTGTTGGTGTTTCCCTCACCCAATCCAAGATTGCATCTGCCACCCACCTAGTCTTTGCAAGCTTAGATTTGTCCTTCCCCCTCCCCCTCCAGGTGGGCAAGTGTGCCCCTGTGGGTTGCTTTTTATCTGAAACAAAATGAAAATTGATGTCAAATACAATTAAGAAACAGTACACATGATTTGAATATAGAATGGATAAATAATCTGATAAAAAGATTCAGTTGTAATACATGAATCAATTTGCTCTTTAGCATAGTGGATGCATGCTGCCTCCACCTACACCTATCATAAGATCAATGAACAGTGAATCTTCCTGGCTCACTCCTATCAACCTCATGAGAGTTTTCAGTGAGAATGCAATATGTAGTCACTGCATTACGACAGTCCACCATCGATTTGAATACGGTTCCCGGAGTAAGGTCAGGATTCTCCCTGTTCCACTCAATTATTGGCATGTACTCACCATCATATTCTTGTAAAACTAAGGAGTCGATGTTCTCCTCCCTCTCTTCATCGTCAGTGTCATCAAACCTAGCACGGCTGCTAGGCTCCTCTGGATATTCATCTTCTACTGCCTGTTGACTGACTCTATCTACCAGTTCTGGGAATAGAATCCCATCCTCATCATCATGTCGAGGCACTTCCTCGTCAGGCTCTGCATCTACTTCTACATCAGGTGCAGAAGGGAGAGGAGAAGTGGCAGAGTTAGCGGCAGCCGACATGTTCTGGCTTTCAGAACCACTAGGTTTACTTGGTCTCGACCAACAAGGAGTGCGAGGACGCTTGCTATTAGCAGAGATAGATGATGTCTGAACACCCTTCGGGATACGTTGTTTGCGTGCCTGAAGCATACCGATATGGATTTTACCTAAACGGCTGTCAGCATTCAAACCAAATAGCAATCCCAGATGCTCATCACAAGTTAATGGGACAAATCTCTGCTCGGTACTGTCGAAATATCTCAGTTCAACAGCATCGGCAGGGCTCCACGGATACTCACAACAGAGTGCTTCACGGAAATCTGTGAACAAAATGCTGGTTTCTACCACTTCATGATAGAAAAATCCGGAAATCATACACGGTTTAGTTCCACGCAGCTCGCTAGTTTTCATTCTAACCGCCAGCCGAAAAGCAAGTGAGGATCAACCCTATTCGATTGACATAAGATAAAGGGCGCAGTTAGGCCGGAAATTTTCAGATAAATTGCACTGATTCACGCCAACGGTAGTCAAATACAACCTAATTTACGGATCTCCTAATCAATTTGAGAGGAAAACAATGCTTACCAGGTGGAATCCATGAATTATCAGTCTCTGATTTGACCCAATCATCTCCACGGTCGATGGGCCAGACGGGACGCCCCCCCCAACATCGCTTCCTAATCCTAGATGGGGAGAGAGGGTAGATGCGGCAGAGGCGGCATGACGGCGACAGAGGCGGCACGATGGCGACAGAGGCGGCACGACGGCGGTGGAGGGGGCGGCGCGGAAGCGACTGGACCTGATTCAAGTCATAGTGAGTCAGTTTCGCAGCCCCACTGGTTAGTACGTAATGGTCAAAATGTGGACTCCGCCCTACGCGGCCCCACTCGTCAGAGTTAACGGTCAAGCCATTGACCCGACGACAACGTTCGCTGTGACCAGTTCTGACGGTTTCGGGCAAGGGAGTGGGGAAAAGTGAGCAAAAGTTAAGAGCGTGGGGATGAATGAGTAGAACTAAGGAACCAGGGGCACAGAAATAAAAAACCCTATATTTTATTGGTCATATGCAAAAACATGATTTTATTGCACGCAATAAGTTTTAAATGTTGAAACTTAACATTTATTTTCAAAATTCATCAAAACATATTCAAATTGGATCTTATTTGAAAGCCCTCGTCACTGACACGGCGACGTACCACCTCCGCGGGGTCCTCAAGCCTCCACACCGTCACTGGCCCATGTGACCGCCACCAAAGAAGGTTCGGGTCAACGACGGGCCAGCTCCTCACCAAGCTGCGCCCCCCGGAAGGTAGCACCTCCCAGTACCAGCCCGGCGGAGCCCAGTCCTGGACATGGCCCCTCTGATCAAGCAGGCCTCCTCCGCTGCCGAGTCGACGACGAGGATGCGGGATAGGCATCGTCGACGTCGATTGCTTTAACTAAAAAAATAAACTAGTTCTATTAATTCTCTTACTAAAAATAAACTAGTTCTATAGTAAAATTTTAATTAGATGATCAAATCTCATATACCTAAATTTGCTTACTAAAAATAAACTAGTTCTATTAATTTAACTAGTTCAATTAAGCACTTACTATAAATAAAAATAAACTAGTAGTTACTAAAAATAAACTAGTTCAACTAGTTCTATTAATTTTCTTGCTAATTCTATTAAACACTTACTAAAAAGTAGTAAAAAACTATATTGAATTTTTTCTCTAAACTAAACACTACTGCCCTAAATTAAAATCTACTTAGTTACCTAACCTAATTAACATCTACTTAGTTACCTAACCTACTTCCCTAACTAAAAAACATCTAATTAACAGTACCAGTACTGCCCTAACCTAATTAACATTTACTTAGTTACTTAACCTGGTTAGTTAACCAAATTAGTTAACCAAACATCTAATTAACCTAGTTAGTAAACCAAATTAACCTAGCTAGTTCACTTAGTTACCTAACCTAGTTAGTTTACCTAAATTAACCTAGCTAGTTCACTTAGTTAACCTAATGAACTAAATTCACCTAAGTTAATTAACCTAGAGGGAGGAGGAGTACCTCTCGTTGGAGGACGGCCGGTGCAGGGGGGGCGGCCGGCGGGGGAGGAGGCCGGCGCGGGGGAGGGTGGCCGGCGGGGGAGGAGA
>NC_057808.1:220939165-220947336 GCF_018294505.1 Triticum aestivum
ACATACAAGCGCTACTACTATGCCTGGCCTGCCGGCAACGGTCTAGCAATTGTAGTAGTAGCGTGTTTTATGAACACAACACTACTGGTAAGTGCATAGTAGTAACTCTTACCGTGTGCAAGCGCTACTGATAAGTAGTAGCAGCGGTTTCTTATAAAAAGTGCTACTACTAAGCTCCTGTGTATAGGTATTTCCCTAATAGTGTCAGGGCATCTCCAACACTGATCTGCAAATTTAGCCTGGCATCCTTTCGTGGAAAGGGGGTAGTCCGTGGACACGGGGCAGTCTGCGGACACGGATGTGGGAGACGGCCATCCAACATTGCTCGTATACATCTGAAACCAATTTTCACTCCAACATTGTTGTCCCCTTAATTGTCCACAAATGCTCAATCAGATCTTCCTTAGTTGCTCATGCGTTTTTCAATGCCGAATTTGTTGATGCATTTGAACGAACTCTTCAAACGTGGACGGATTTTGGTGGGGAATTTCGATAGGATCACCCATGTTCTCAAATTCAAGACCTCTGGCAGCATCCTCATCCTAATCCTCCCCGGTCATGTTATGCATGATCAGACAACAGGTCATCACCTACCACAAGGTCTCCGGATCCCATTGTTTAGTAGGTCCACAAACAACTGCAAAACGTGCTTGCAGAACTCCAAAAGTCCTCTCAACATCCTTTCTAGCTGCTTCTTGTCGTTAAGCAAAGTGAGACTTTTTCTGACCAATTGGATGAGAGATGGTGTTCAGAAAGGTAGCCCCAGGAGGATAGATGCCGTCAACCAGATGGTAGCCCATGTTGTACCCATGCCCATTGATCGTACAGTGGCAAGGATGAGCTTTTCTTTCAGCTAGCCTAGCAAACAATGGTGATCGCTGCAGCATATTGATGTCATTGTGAGACCCGGGCATGCCAAATAAAGCGTTCCAAATCCAAAGATGATGTGATGCAACTGCTTCAAAAATGATGGTGGGCTTCTTAACATGACCATGAAAGTGCCATTATAGAGCTTTCAAGCGGTTCTTCCATCTCCAATGCATGTAGTAAAGAGATCCGAGCAAACTTGGCCACCCTCTTGCTTTCGAGATCGCCAAGAGCCTCTTGGTGTCTGCCACAGTTGGTTCTCTCATGTACCGAGGTCCAAACACCTCGACCACGGCAGTTGCAAACTTGACCATGGCATCTCCGCATGTGCTCTTAGAGATCCATAGGTATTCGTCACACAAATCAGCGGTCGTGCCATATGCAAGCATTGGCAGTGCGACCGCACTTCTAGTCACCAGAGAACCCAATCATTCCCATTGCGTCCTTCTTCAGATGAAGTAGTCATCAAAGGACCGGACGCCATGGTAGAGATGATCGAAGACATTTTTGCGCATTCGAAAGTGGCAGCGAAAATTGTCAGCAAAGAGGGCATCAGAGGCAAAGTAGTCATCCATCAATGTCAAATGGCCACATGCCCGGTTGCGTTTGAGCACTCGATGACCCATGATCAACCCCTTGAAATTTAGAACATGCTCCTCCGCAAGCTCCACGTCTGCAAGCACCGTCTGCATCATCGACATCTCATCCGTGTAGTCCTCCTCGTAGGACAAGCCGTCCGACGACTCAACATAGTGCTCGTATATGTTCTCCATATCCGAATTCATTGCTTCAAAGAAGAAGGGGCAAAAATATTTAGCTCGGGCATTCACCGAACAGTTATTGGGCATGGTGAGCATCGTAGGAGCGGATGGTACGTGTGCGGCGGTCGGAGGAGAGGTGAGGAACGGCGGCGGAGAAGCGGTGTGGAGACTGGGTGTACCGTTGGAGGTGACGGACTCGTCGAGTTCTAACAAAGGTGCGGCGTGGCGGTCGGGGTGGTGGAGCGGTGGCGAAGGCAGGAGAGAAAAACTGACGGAGAGAAAAATGGGAGGATGGAGACGCGGGGTCCAGGAGGGGTTTTGGGTGGGCTGGGGTGTCGAAGTCCTATGTGGCTGTTGTGCGGACTCCCATAAAGCCCTCCCCCTTCCCCGCCAATTTGTCTCGGGATTGCCAAAGAAAGTATGTCCGGACCGCTAGCGGACCGATACAGGCCCATGTTGGATGGCTCAACATGTCCGGACCACGCAGTTCGGACGGTTGCGGGCGGTTTGAGGATCTACTTTGGAGATGCCCTTACAAGGGAGAACTGCGCTTGGTGGTATGGAGTTGTCGATGGTTCCTTTGTGGGCTGACACCATCGTGGTCATTCCCGCATTCGATGAGTCTACCTGGCACGATGAGTCTACCTGGCACGAATGCGCTTTGAATGAGAAATAACCCCAAAAGAATAGCCTTGAGTCTAACTGCGATCATTTTGGATATGATCAAACTTGATCAAAGGCGCGCACGTATAACACACGCCTAGTTGATCAAAAGAACTGACTTAAGAAAAACACTCCCGTCCATCAACTTGAACCCCCCCCCCGGTCTGTTCGACTGTCTTATGCGCCCACCGTACGTCCCGGTGGGCATGAGCCTCTCTTCCCTGTGAAATCATCCATCCTTATCTCTTCTTCCCCGCCATCCATCTCTTGTCTTATGTCCACACATCATGGTGATCCGAGACACTACCGCCGTTGGGGGCCAACTGTGGAGACCTTGTTGCCACCGCCCTGTGTATTGCAGGAGTAGTGTTCTCCTTTCACCCATGTCTCGAATTTTGTCCCCGCCAAGATGCACGTGCGCGACGCCCACGGTTGCGTTTGCTGCACACCACCGACCATGCAAAGCCGATGCAACGACAGCGGGACAGTTGCAAGCCAGGGGGTCCTCGCCGTAGGTGCTTTGTGACGGTGGTCGTGTTGCAAGAGAGGACTCACGAGAGGTCCTTTGCAGCATGAATCGTGCTAGGACTCATTGAAGGTATTTCTACAACGAGCTTTGCAACACATGGACCGTGTTGAAACGAGGGGTTTGCAACATGGATCATATCGGAATGAAAGGCAAATAAGAGGGGCGATCACACGGTAGGACAGCTCGAGACCTAGACGACATTTCCCAAAGATCGGCCAGCCAATGCGGTAGCGCTGGCCATTGACTAAGACTACCCACAATGGGAGTAACATAGGTAGTAACATCACACATATCTAAATAACATAGATGATGTGGCAAGCAATAAATGAAGAAAGAGAGACATGTGGTAACATAGCTAGTTACTAGTAGTATGAGTAACATCACACATATCAAGGCAAGATGAGTCTATAGCCTAATAAATGAAGTGTTGCATGTTACCACACATATGTTACTCCCCACTAGGTTGGCCATAGTGGGGTAACATAAGTAGTATCATGCACTTGGGACTCGCAAACATGCTTATGTGGCAGGCAATTTAAAAAAAGAGATGGTTATAGTAACATAGGTAGATATCGTAACATAATAAATATGATGCTACTATGTGTCATGCATGGCAATAAATGAGACCACCTATGATACTAATCTATGATACTATGCATTATAGAGGTAGTAATATAGACTAGTAACATATGCATTGTGACGTGAACCCGGGTTAGTATGCCTATGTTACTAGTCTATGTTACTACCCATCGTGGCTAGTCTAAAAAATCGTCGATAAGAAGGTGAATGACTAAAGCGGGACACGTGTCGTGATGTGAACCCGGGTTAGTATCTTAGGTGGGCAGTGATTAAGTACATAAATAATGCTTTGACAGTGTTCTTCCACGTGTGCTGTGCAATCCCCGCCTCCAGCTGCTCGACACCTGGTACGCGTCACTTAAACAAGTGTGCTAATTTAGTCAAATCGAACCGCACAAACAGGAGTGCCCAGTGGTAGGACAATGGGATGGGATGCAGATGCAGGTTTCTCCATAATTAAGTACGAGTAAAATATTTTATTTTGGCCGGTGATGCCATCCTCCGCATGATAATAGATAAGTCAAACGAACTTCCGTGGACTAGAATAAAGGGATTCCTGATGGCTCGCGCACATGATGCCATGCTGATCAAGAAAGCATGCACGGCCACTAGAAAAACATGTAAATGCACCGGTGCAGGGGTCACTGGATAACAACTTAACGAGTCATTTTCTCAACCCGGAAATCGCCCGGCATCACCGCTGGACACGATACTAACGTCGCAGCAGCCGGCACCAGAACAACGCCGGCAGCCGGCAGGGCCTACGAGCCGGGGGCCATCGTCGATAGGAAAAGGCCGCGCGCGGCGTGGGTACGGTCGTGTACGCGGCCGTCCTGAGTCCACACCGGCCAGGGGAACGTCGTGATGGGTCAGGTGTCGTGCTCTGCTGCCGCGCCCACGTACGGAGGATGTCTCTTCACGACGGTGCGGACGCGTTGTATTTTGCGCGCTGGGTCGATGAGTACGGTGGACGGACTCTTAGAGCAACACCGGCAATTTCCCTAAAAAAGACTCTCAGAGAGTAAATTTAGGATAAGTTTCCAGAGAGAAACTTTTTGTCAACTCCTTGAAACTTCTTTTTTTAGAAAATTTTCTATCCATTAATCATTAACCATGGTAGTACAACTAACACTAGAAATAATAAAAATCGATCCGTAAGTCATCTAGCGACAACTACAAGCATTGAGCCGAACCGAAGGCGCGCCGCTGTCATCGCTCCTCCCTAGCCGGAGCCAGGCAAAACTTTTGTAATAGACAGTCGGAAAATCGTCGTGCTAAGGCCACCTAGGACCAACACACCATAACAGCAACCACATACTTTCGTGTGTAATGAGAAAAACATGTACACGAACATAGACGAACAACGATTAGATCCGAGCAAATCCACCAATGATAGATCCACCGGGGATGCACCTTCACAAGCCCACCGACCATGCTAGACGCACCATCGGAATGGAGGCTAAGCGGGAAGAACCTTATTCCATCTTCACGGAGCCGCCGCCGTCTTGCCTTCCTGAATAGGACACAACCACTAACAAAACTTGAAGAAAGATTTTAAAACGAAGCCCTCCCACCGGCACGCCCCCATGGTTCTAAAGCCACGGGCGACGAGGCAAGCCAACGGCAGCGCCGACGGGAGGCAGAGAAATCCTAACTCCTCGAAACTTCTTTCCCTATTTTCTTATTTTTATTAAACTTTTTCTAGCTAATGGCCTGGGTTCGGCAAGTCAGTGGTTGGGCAGGAGCACTGGGCTGGCGGTGTGGTAGTAGCAGCGAGTGGTGAGGCGGTGCGGTAGCGCGGCGGCGGCGAGGTGGCATGGGGACGGAGCGGCGGCGGTGCGGGATAGAGGGTGATAAAGTCTCGGGCGGTTTCTAACACGCCAAAACTTCAGGGGAAGGTCACCAGATGAAAGTCACGGCCGGATTTACTTAATCTGTCGAAGACGTTTTCTTGCCCATACTTCCCTAAATGATATTCTTAGAGATCTGTTAGAGTTGATCTTAGTGCGATAAGTTTGTCAGGTGGCTATATCAGCCACTTCCAACATCCCTCCTTCAGTATTTGTTATGGTTCATATTGTTTTTCTTATTTAGTCATTACAAATTTACAATAATAAATATTTTACCAACAGGATGCCATGAGCAGATTTATTTTCTAGCCAAGAACAATTTTATGTTATGCTTGTATTATTGAATACTCATCCAAAAGTCTAAATTGATGAAGTAAGGCGGGCAATATATTTCAACACCCCCCCCCCCCACGTCTAGGCTATGTTAGTCCTTAGACATGGGATCGATGTAGGCCGTAGAATCGTTTTTATTGAATATTGCGTTGGCAGGGTCTTCAAAAGACCACTTAGCTCTGATACCATATTGAATTCATGCTCCAGCCAGCTCATTCAAAAGTCCGAATTGATGGAGGGAGACAAACAATATATTTCAACATATTGAATTCATGCTCCAGCCAACTCATCCAAAAGTCCGAACAGATGGAGGGAGACGGGCAGTATATTTCAACACCCCCCCTCACGTCTAGGCTATTTTAGTCTTTAGACATGGGATCGGTGTAGGTTGCAGTATCTTTTTTTAATACTACGTTGGCAGGGTTTTAAACTCAAAACCTCTTGGCTCTGATCCCATATTGAATTTATGCTCCAGTCAATTCATTTAAAAGTCCGAACTGATGGAGAAAGACATGCAATATATTTCAATACGTACTTAGTTGTAGCTGCACCTGCAGTAGCGATTGACATTATCTTCAAATCTAACTATATTCTGTGCAGATGAAATCATGAGTTCAGTTTACTGCAGTAAAACATACCTCAGCAGTATTCAAGATTGTCATATCGTTGGACCATACTTGGATCTCGTGCAAGGTACGATCACATGGCATTTGATCGTGTTACCCAGCTCCTCTTTAACTAAACTTTAACATTTTCATGGAGAACTGTCTGGTGCTAGTGATTTATTATAACGAGCAGGCATGCGGGGCTTAAATGGTTTGCTGATTTTTTTTCTTAGGCCTAAATGGGTTGCAGATAGCATGACCCATTTAGCACAGGCTAATTTTTTTTGAAGATATTTAGGGAATGTAAGCAATGAAAAATATATTCAAATATTCGTGAGTTGTAAATATTATACAAACAAACAAAGTATGATTAGTAAATAAAAAACATACCCATGTATTATATATATTTTAGAAATACAAACATTTAAACTGTTTAATGAATACAGAAAAATACACTCGCGGCTTATAATTAAATTATACAAAATGATGAATACAGGCATTTACTAATTATTTATGAATATTCACTTCTGTATAATTATCACTCCTGCCTAATATTCAAGAAAATTATATATTATAATTATCAGCCAAGTTTGAATATTCATATTGACATTTTACATTTTATGATTATTTTCATTATAAAACATCAACTATACAAATGTGAGTATAATTAGGGAAATGTTTGTATGTTTAAAAATATTATTAAAATTTTAATTTGTATATATTTGTGTTACTTTCAATTATACGGAATATTTTCAAAACAATACGTGATTTTTTAAAAGTATTTTATTTCATTTGTATGTATAATATTTATACCACGTATTTACTTTTATTACTGAGATTATAATTTTACACATCTTATAAAAATTTCTAAAAATGACATACAGGAGTATAATGAGCGCACTGACTACAGTCCATATTAGCTCCATGAGCGTCTTCGTTCTAGTACATTAAGGCTTGCCATCCGGGCGCGCCTATGACTCGCTTGAGGCGAGACCTAGGGCAGCCCCCCGCCGCGCGAGACTGTGCCGGCCCAGTCCACGGAAGGCCACAACCTCGTTTATTTCTGTGCTTTTTGTTTTGTTTTTGTTTTTCGTTTTCTGCTCTCCTTTTTACTTTTATTTATACTTTTAAAATATTATAATATACTTACTTACCAAGAACACACTACAGAATGATTTGAAAAATGTTAATCTAGCATTTGTATAATGTTAATGTGTATAGAAAAATTCTTAGGTGTACGAAACTACGACGTATTTACAAAATGTTAATCAAGCATTTGAAGAAGAGGTAATAAGATCAGTAGTGCTTAAATTTGCCATCAATGTTTACTTTGGTACTTGA
Organism: Triticum aestivum; assembly: GCF_018294505.1. NCBI lineage: Eukaryota > Viridiplantae > Streptophyta > Magnoliopsida > Poales > Poaceae > Triticum > Triticum aestivum. The sequence goes on from NC_057808.1 coordinate 220,946,694, forward strand.
ACTTGAAAAATACGTCGAACTGGTTCTAAAACTTGGCAGTATGATTCAAATACTGTTCCAATCACGTACAGATGCGTACGTGTTGCTGACTAAACGTGGCGCGGGACTCACATGCAGTGTCGGGACGGACTGACTTGCAGAGTATATGTCTCAATGAATATCGGGTCACATGTGTCAGTCAAAACAGAAAAAAAAAGGGTTAGTTGGGATTCGAACCATGCAGCTCGCAGAACACACGACCCATGATAACCAGTTCGCCCAGGTGACTTTATTGGGGCGCCCCTATATCTCGCCTTCAGCGAGAGGGGTATGAACCCTCGGTCAAGGGATACCGAGATGCCCCGGCCCAGGACGGCGGGAGGTCACAGCATTCTTTTTTTCTACGTTTCTGTTTTATTTTATTTTTATATTTTATACTTTAAATATTCTGAATATATGTATATATATATATATATATATATATATATATATATATATAAATAAAGAAAGACTCTATAAAACACAATTGGAAAATGTTAACCAAAGCATTTAGAAAATGTAAAATGTGCATAGGAAAAATATTTATGACGTATAAGAAAAATGTGTATAAAAATTTGATCATGTATTAAAAATTTGTTAATCAGGCATTTGAACGTTTTTGAAA
>NC_057808.1:221548038-221723367 GCF_018294505.1 Triticum aestivum
TCATTGGACAGATAAGACCACTCGATTAATAACATATAATTGGAATACAAATATCTTTGAGCTGCTCCTGAATAAAATCGTACTGAGGAATAATGGGGCATCGTAATTAAGTATATTGAGTACTCACATGTGCTTAATTAGAAGGAGGCTAGGACTGGCTTGGTGGTCTGATGTCCGATCTAATCCTTCACTGTTAGTTGAACAAGTCTTTCGCTGGATGCACATCATTTACTACTCCCTCCATCCCGCAATATAAGATGTTGCTACAACCAATATATGAGTACAATGGTTGTAATAACATCTTATATTATGGGATGAAGGGAGTAATTTTTACTTGCACCAATTGTGTGATTCACTTTCTTGTTTAGTATCTTGTAACAAGCACTACATTCCATCCAGTTTGCCAGCTAGCCTTTGGCCAATGCATGGGCAATGAACACTTCAGTTTCTAAAAATCGCAGTTTTTCTCGGTTTGGTTTAGAAAAAAAGAGGAAGAAACTTCTTTCTCTAGCACTACCAAAAGAAAAACATGGTAGTGGAGATACTACGGTTTACAAATCTGTTGTATTTGTTGATACTAAACACATTGACGTATTTAGAACCATGGTTTCTAAGAAAACACATTATTCCCCTAAAACTCCAAAAAATAAACAGAGCAACCGAAATAGCCTGCCTTCTTTTTATCTACGCATCACTAATTGATCATTTTCAGATTTGTCTGTCGAACTTTATTGCTTTGCGGAGCTTGTATATTGTTATTTATAGAAAAGCTCATTAGTTAGTTGATGGTGTGTGCATTTGTTAGTCTGTTATATTCTGTATTTCCATTTTCTTGTGCTAGTTTTTCTTTAGCAATTCTTCCTGATTACACCAAAATCTAGACTCTGAACTGTTCGTGTCTTCGTTTTCAGGTGTGTTGTCTGTCTTGCAGAATACGAGGACAAAGATGTACTCCGCACTCTTCCTTACTGTGGCCACAATTTCCATATGGTGTGCATAGATGCTTGGCTAAAGCAGCACTCAACGTGCCCAGTCTGTAGAATTTCACTGTCTGACTATCCCGATAGCAAGCATATCGCGCCTCCTTTACCAAGTGCAGTGGTGATACCTATACCTATACCTCCTTATTCTCCCGAAGCATCAATATCGGATCCGTGCCATTGCCTGTTTGTCGGCACGGTGCATTCGCCAAGGCCATCAGAGGTTCTTCAGAACGAACCCGACCAGGCGAATCGGACAGTACCCGGTCCACCCTTGGATGGGCCAGACAACTTGACGTTGTCTGAGGTTACCTCTCCCGGCGAAATAACAACCAAACAGTAAAACAGCACATGGAGAGTCCTCGTGTACTCAGCAGGTCGTGATCTCCCCAGCTAAGCTCCGGCAAGTAGCTGTTTGGAGTTTCTTTTGTGAACAACCTGTAAACTTGGAAACATCTGCCCATGTGGATGAACGGATGTCTGTTATAGATTAGATTTCCGCGGGTCTGATGTAAATATGAGAAATCTTTGGGTTTCTTGTCGAAAAGCCACATTTGCTCGATAATTTGACTGAAAACAGTCCATTGTATCCATCTATGGTAGCCCACAGAGAATTGTTGTAGGAACATCATCATCAGTGCATGTACCAATTCAAACAGCTACAAACATGATTGAGATGACTGTTTTAATGCAGATGAATGAAGTGATGAGCTAACAAACAGGATGGGTAGGGCATCTTGATTTGCTGGTTGAGATGACTGTTTTAATGCAGATGAAGAACTGATGAGCTAACAAACATATTGAAGATGTCGCGCTCATGCATCCATGAGAGAATTCTTCATGAACAGCATCAAGATTAGCTGGTGTCCTGTTTGCATCCGCTTGGAAGTAGTGTCTGGTTTTTCCAAGCCACCATGGTTAAGTGACCCAACTGCAATTGGCTGGTTTGAGGTTAACTGACCTACACTGCAGGGAACTGGAACCAGTACAGTGCTGCATAATTCTGATCCAGAATTCGGGATCACAACATCCAACTCCAGAATGATGATGATACTTGTTCTGAAAGCAGACCCCTGTGGGCCCTACACACCGATGCCGGTCCGGTGGGGGCCACTCATGGCTCGTGGTAGATCTAACAGTGTGCTCAAGACCAACAGCATAGCAGGGACATGACATTGTCTACAACTACAAGTGTACTGCCAATAAGAAGAAAAAATAAATAAGGCTATTTACAGTGAGTGATTCCTGTCAGTGGTGTGGTGGTGGCCCTCACCGGAGTATAGCTCTCATCCCGTCCATAAAACGGCCAGCGCCGTGGCGTGATGATACGCATCCGCTGCAAAGTGCAAAGCCAGCAGAGGAGAAAGCTTGGCTCAGCTTTGCACTTGTTGAGCCATGGAGTTCAAGCACCTGTGCCTGGTGAGGTTCAAGGAGGGCGTGGTGGTGGAGGACATCATTGAGGAGCTCACCAAGCTCGCCGCGGAGCTCGACACCGTCAAATTCTTCGGGTGGTACGTATGCATTTGCATTGCTCTCATTTGTATTGTTCCGAAAAAGGGATTCCATCTTTACTGCACAGTACACTTCAAACTGTCTGCTGCATTTTTCTTTTAAAAGAACCTTAAAGTCTTTCACCGGTGACCAAAACTATGTTGAAGTTTAATTCAGCAACAGATCAAGAATTCAAGATTAGGCATCACCGTTCATCAGTGTGTCTATCTAGAGTTTAGTAGGAGTATATCATTGATTGATTGTTCCTTGTGTTGGGGGTGCAGGGGAAAGGACGTGCTGAACCAGGAGGCGCTGACGCAGGGCTTCACCCACGTCTTCTCCATGAGCTTCGCCAGCGCCGAGGACCTGGCGGCGTACATGGGCCACGAGAAGCACTCTGCGTTCGCCGCCACCTTCATGGCCGTGCTCGACAAGGTGGTTGTCCTGGACTTCCCCTTCGTCGTCGCCAAGCCGGTGCCATCGCCTGAGGCCGCTTGAATGATACACCCCACCCCAGTATCTATCTGTTACTACTTCCTCCGTCTAAAAAAGCTTGAATGATATATACACCCCACCCCACTGTCTATCTGTTACTACTAAGCAAGTATAAGCATCTACCATCGCCAGCAACTGTAAGGTGCCTACCTTTTCAGGTAATACCACCATCTATCTATCTGAAGGCTGCAGCTGTGATGTACCTAAAGCCTCCTATTTTTTTGCTTGCTTGTCCTGCTACCACGGCATTAACCGGCCGTCTAGCCTGTAAAGCCACTGTAAGGTGTAACTCTATTCCGTGCATTCCCTTCGAAAGTTGCTTGGTTATCACCCTTGAATAAACATCGGTGGTTTTGCTTTACTTTTTGGTCTTCATGATGAATCGATGGATATCCAATCTGTAATGGCTCACTCGTGCTGACCACTATTGCGTAAACAGTTAAAACTCGGGCAATGCAAGTTTCATTGTTGAAGCTGAAGGCATTGATGAACAGTAACATGTCAGAATTTTCATGTGAAGCCATTTACATTAGCCTTTCAATTGCTGCCCCTGGGGTGGTTGAGCGGTGCTATCTTTCTTGCCTTCTCCTTCATTATTTACCAAGAATGAAGGCCGGCCCGATGCACACAACCGTGTATCTTGTTAATAGTCGAAACGTGTGGAGTTACTGCAGATTTTGTCAAATGGTAATACTGTCGAATGGAAAGAAGAGGCCGAAAATGATCAGGGGATCGATGAAATGCTAGTTTTTCCTTGGGAAAAAGATTGACGATAAACGGGGTTTGCTTACAAAAAAACGAAAACATGTGTAGCAGATAACTGCAACAATGGAAGCTGCACTGCACAGGTTTGTATGTGCTTAGGGCATTTCTAACTGATCCCTTAAAAGTTAGCGGAGTATAACCTAAAATTTCGCCACACCTAACCGATCCCCTAAAATTAGTGGAGTATAATTAAATTTGCACAAATTCAATCAAATTTGAACCGAAAATGATGCATTTAAACATAAGTTCAACACGTAAAGTTCTCGCAACCGAACATTAAACATAAATTTAAACTAAAACTAAACTTAAACTACTTTCGGCCGAAGTGGAGGTCGAGTCAATCCTTCCGGGTGAGGCCACCCTCGGTGAGAGCTGGGTCCGGGCCGGTGCTGTCGTCGCCGTAGTCGGGGAAGATGCTCCACCACTCCTCGACGTCCATCTCGTCGTTGCGGCCCATCTTGCCACCCGCGTTGCCGCCCTCCTCGCCGTTGGCGTTGCCGCCCTCATCGTCGGAGATAACGATAACTTCGCCGTCATTGACGGCGAAGCTCTCCCGCTCCGTCTCCACTAGCTCCGGGTAATGCCGGTGGAACTCATCCATGTAGGCCTAGGCCTCGGCCTCGAGGCGCTCCCTCGCCTCCCTCGCCTCCCGCGCCATCCGAGCGGTCACCACCCCCAGCTCCGACGGGACGAGGTGGAACAGAGTCATGCCGATGGAAAAGTTGAGCATCGCATCGCGGTCGTGGAACTGGACCTACCACCAGTCGTATTCCATGGCTACGAGCTCGGCGGTGTGGAAGGAGCCGACCCACTTCCGCTTGTGGGTCTCGCGATCGGTGATTTCGGCCACATCCCCTACGACCGTTGTCAGACTCCCATGTAGGTCCTCGTGGGTGGCTGCGGCGGAGGGAGGTCCGGGAAGTCCGCAAAATGTGTGGGGGACACGGCGGCTGGCGGATTGGCCGAGCGGCGGCGGCTCGAGGAAGCAGCCGTGGACGACAACCCGCGGGCGTGGCGTCGCGGATCTGTGTTGCGGATTAGCGGAGGGGACCGGCGGCCACCGTGTCAGGCCATCGGGGAGGAGGGAGGGTGGCGGATCGGGGTCGGGGTCGCGCCGGCGGCGGGATGAGGGGGAGAAGAGGAGGCGGGGGACAGAAGAGAGAGTACGGAAATTTTACTCGGCCGCCGCGAGCCGGAGTAAATATAGGGAGAAGAATGGGGATGGAGTAAAAAGTTTATACACCACTAATGGTTATAAGGGATCGGCTAAGTGCGGTTTAGAGGAGAAAAAAGCTAAATTTACTCCCTGGGATCGGTTAAAATACCCTTAGTAAAATTGGTGACCTGTAGTAGAGACTAGGAGAGAGATGTTGCTCGGACTGAAAGATTGGAGGTGTCCCACCGATCCATCAGCACGAGAATTGATTAGCATCAACATCACCGCATGGCACACGTGGTTAGCAATCTCCATCAACATTAGGTGCCATCTTGTTTCCATCTACCTGGATTCAGTGTCTATTCTTCGTCAAGTTACCTTGGTCTTGGTGAGTGAGCGACCTAACTGGTCTGATGAGATGAACTGGTCAAGCATCATCTAACACGCATAATTCTAAGCAACTCTGATCCAAGATTCAAGATCACAAAGATGGAACTCCAGAATGTTGACATCTCATTAGCAGGCATGCAGATCCCGGTGGGGCCTGCGCGCCGATGCCGATGCCGCTCGGATCGGGTACAATCATGGTTCAGACTTGAGAGGCTCATGCAGCCATGCGAGCTAGTAGATCTAACAGTGTGCTGTGCTGTGCTCAATGCAGCAGTAGCATGGTCGGCCTTCACCTCCTGTGCTGAAATGATTAAGTCCAGTGTGGTGGCAAGAAAAAGGAAGAAAAATGCCCAACAAGCTTTAGACTGACTGAGTGATTCCTATGGGCGGTGGTGGCCCTCACCGTCACCGTGAGCAAATCTGGGCAGAACTCTCCCCCCGCTCCCTCCCGGCTTTAAAACGGCGTGATCATGGCGGCCTCTGCCACTGCAACCAAAGCCACCGGCCGGAGGGAAGAGAGAAAAGAGAAAGCTAGCCGCCTTTGGGCCATGGCGGAGTTCAAGCACCTTTGCATGGCCAAGTTCAAGGAAGGCGTCGTGGTGGACGACATCATCCAGGAGCTCACCAAGCTCGCCGCGGAGCTCGACACCGTCAAATACTTCGGGTGGTACGCATAAATACTTTGCATTCCTTAGCTTGTGCTGTGAAAAAGCAACATCACCAGATCCATATATACTTTCCAGTGCACTTTAATGTATCCAAATCTAGTGCTACATTTCTTCTGAAGAACTTTGTGCTATAAACCAGTGACCAAAAGTTCTTTCTGAAGGCCGGCATACAGTAAAAGATCAAGATTGCGTACATCATACTTCATTCATGGATATTTCTTCAGCCTGCTTTTAGTAGCACTTGACACCATGCATATTGCAGGGGCAAGGACGTGCTGAACCAGGAGGCGCTCACGCAGGGCTTCACCCACGTCTTCGTCATGACCTTCGCCAGCGCCGAGGACCTGGCGGCGTGCATGGGCCATGAGAAGCACTCTGCGTTCGCCGCCACCTTCATGGCCGCGCTCGACAAGGTCGTCGTCATGGACTTCCCCTTGGTCTTCGTCAAGCCAGCGCCGCCTGCCTGATCCGCCTCCAGTATCTCTACCAAGCATGGATGTGCCAACTATCTATCTATCTGCTGCAGCTCTGGTGTAGTGTAGGAGTACCTGAGCCTCCTTTCTCTGCTTCAGTGTTTAGCTGGTGCAGCTGCCTGCCTGTAAGACTGTAATGCCGCGTGTTCCCTTGAAAAGTTGTTTGGTTACCCACCCTTGAATAAACTTGTGCGATTTTCATTTGTTTTTCTTGACATTTCGGTCTTCATGACGTACGCTTGATGGATCTCTATAGTATAGAGGTAGCACAGTGGCGAACACTGGGCAGTGAGATGCGCGTGAGTACATTCATGTGAAGCCATTTACATTGGCAGTTAACTTGCCGTCCTCTAGAAGCGGTGCTATCTTTCTCGCTTTTCCTTTCGGGGGATGCTGGGGATCTATCTTTCTACTTAGCCTTCAGAGGAGGCAATTGCAGAGGTTACCAAGTGCGCACCGAAACTTCCTGACGGTTTTAATGCCTAAAAAATTCCTGTACTCATTCTGTTCATTTTTATAAGGCGTTGTAGACAGCGTGCAAAACAGCTTAATTTCAGTTGTCTGAAACGACTCATAAAAATGAACGGAGGAAGTAACATCTAGAAACGTAAGGAGTGCTGAATTCTGACGGTGACATGGATGCCGGCCATGAGTAAACGGGTGAAATGAATAGTGTGCGTATGCAGCCGTCATCTAGGGTTGTCATGGTTTTCAGATGTGATTTGCCAAACACGGAGTACATATATGCAACCGGTGGTAAGATGATGATCCTCCAACAAATTGAGACTCAAGACTTAGAGGTGATGAGGAGAAACCTCACGACTGAGGTCGTTACTTTCAGCTTCCCGCAAGTCACCCGTCAGCATCATATCATACCTGCAGATATCATCCACGTAGAGGCAGAGAGGAGGTTTGACAAGACTTGCAAGCGTAAACCATGTGGTGGCTCTCCCCATCTATCGACTTTCTTTCTTAGACGTACAGCAATGGAGAAATGGAGCGATAGCCCCGCCACTTTAACGCATACGTCCAGGTCACAAATGGTTGAGAACAGCATACTACTATCACGCAGCTATACAAGGTGTCATGTTACCCAAAAGCAAAGCAACGAAATCTACTCCGCAACAAGAACAAAAGAACAATCTCTCGAGGGACTCGTGCAACATTGCAACAAAATGCTGCTGTTGTGGCAAGTTTACGATCGAGGATGGCACGTAAGGCGTGGCAATGTATGCGTGTCAGCGTGATTGCGTGGCGAGCAGAGTGAAGTGTGGTGTAGAGCCGATGATGGAGACATGCGAGGTGCTGTGTGCCTTGTGCTGGCAATTTCGCACCCAATGGAAAAAGGCACAACAAACATCAACAACCAAGGAATGCATGACACAGACAATAAAACTCCTCGCGTGAGAAGCAGCAGCAGAAAGAAAGAAAAGCAAGCGAGGATCTCACGAGTGGCGAGTTGGACTCTGTGTGCGAGGGGAGGGGAACAGTGACTACCTCCTATCCTGGGGCAGCTGGGACCAATGTGAAATCAACACACTCCACTCTAGACTATACTACTACTGTACTATGTCCAAGACCATGTGCAATTGTCCAGCACCAGCTATACAGTAGAGTCACAGACCAAAAGGAAATTCCCATGAGGGGGTGACATGACAAATTACTAATGTGGACAACTATATATAGGTCCAATGTGCCGTACAAATTACTCTACATGACAAGAGAGTGAGAACAGCATGATGCAGGAAATGGCGGTTCTAGGATGATCGACCTGACCTGTGAGAGCATCAAATAAGAAAAGCGAATCACTTTCGAATAAATTCAGAAATCTACAACCGAACCCCTCACTTTCCCTCTAAATGTTTGAGCGGACAACCGGACAGGGCCCGGACAAAAAAACGCCACTCACCGGACCCCCCCCCTCCCCAACACCCACCCAGTCCAAACGTCTGGGTTGTCCGGTACCCCACATATCCAGTTCATATGTGGAGCGAATATGGGGATGCTCGGACATGTCTGCAACGTCGGACTGACAGTCGGAACACGCGCGTAAACCATCGGTCAGGCGGGTTCCTCCATCGATTTGGACCCAAAGGGACCAAATCCGGCTATTTAAGCCGGATGGCGAGGATAAACCCGAACTGCCCCATTTCCCTCCCGCCTGCGCCTCCACCGCTTCCCCCGTCTGCTTCCACTCCAACTCTGACCTCGCTATGGTCCGTCAAAAGATCACATACTGCAAAATGCTCACGTGCGAGCGTCGAGCGGAGATCACGCGGGAGGTGTGCGAGGTAGAGGAACGTTGCACCCCTTGTGAAGGAGGAGGAGGAGGCGGACATGGAGGCGCCGGGCATAGAGCCCGACGGATTTGGCATGGAGGAGGCCGAGTTCCAGAGCAACTTGTAGTGGAGTAGCCATTGGAGGCGAAACAAGTAGGCAATGCCGCATTCGTGGCGCTCGTCACTAATCCCATCTTCGTGGCCGAAAACCAAGCTATCTTTGGAGTCGCTCCTGTCCGAGCGGGAGGTGGTGGCAAACCGCCGCCGTATCTACCTCGCCAACATGAGGAGGCAGCGGCTTGTCACGGACGAGGACGACAAGGAGGCGCCGGAGCTTCGCCCAGCCGCCAATGACCACAAGCCCAGTGGCTCCGGCGAGGGGGCATCTACATCTCTGATGACAATGAGTAAAAGTAGGATAATCTTCATTCAAATGTAGCTCGTTTATCTATGTACACCCTCCGTTTCTAAATACAAGTCCTTTTATAGAGATTTCAATATGGACTACATACGGAGCAAAATGAGTGAAACTACACTCTAGAATATGTCTAGATACATCTGTATGTAGTCCGTAGTGTAATCTCTAGAAGGATTTGTATTTAGAAGCGAAGCGAGTATGAGGAACTTAACGTTGCATGGATGAGAATGGAAATAGGGGTTTGTAAATGAGGTGTGTGGTTCCAGTGAGGGGTGACCGTACGTGTCCGCGGATATAAAGGGGTCAAATTTGCACACTTGGGTTCTTGATGCTCTGGTGGATCTCAGATTGTGGGAACCCGAGAGCTGAATTGCAGAATTTATGCAGACAGACACAAATCACCGGTATAAAGAGTATTGAGCTACGAGCACCCACCTTGATCACACAGAAGAGAAGAGCAGAATCAAGATTCTGAAATGTTGTATAATTATTTGTCAACTGTACGAGCACACACCACTAAAAATGGTTGGGATAAAGAGGGAAAACAAACAAAGGGGATGATCCTGCACTGCACACTCGCAGTAAATCTCTCTCTGAGTATTACCACCTAAAATGATCCATGAATTATGTTTCACTTTCATCCCAAGCTTATTGTCCCTCTAAAAACAAGCTATATATGTCTAGAGCTGTAAATTAACACCAACCAAACATCGCATTCGTCTTGGTTTTGCTAAATTCAATCAACTACCTTTTCCCAAATGGGCAGGTAGCCAGAGTGAGGAGCAAGCGGAAACCTCATGGTCATGGAGATCATGGCGGGGCCTTGAAGGCCTGCACGACGAGCGAGAACCCCGGCGCTGCCCCCTCCTCCTCCAGCCACAGCCGGCTCTCCAGTGCGCTCCTCGCCCGGAGCATCACCACCGCGCAGCCCGGCGTGTCCCGGAACCACCACCCGTGGAGGTCCCACATAACGTCCACCGGCGCGCCGTCCACGAACACCGTCTGGTTGCCCCTGAAGTTCCACCGCAGCCGCTGCGCCTGCACCGCCCGCTTCCCGTCGACGCTGACCCACAGCTCCTCCCCTCCCCCGGAGCTCGTGGCGCACCCGACGCTCACCTCGTGCTCCGGCCCGCCTTCCGAGAAGCGCACCCTTGCGGTGTGCATTGCCGCCGGGTCGGCGACCACGACGCGCTCCCTGCGCGACACCGCCAGGCACCGCGCCTTGGAGATCTGGCCCTCGAACTTGGTCTTGACGAACTCCGCGGCCAGGTCGCCCACCGCGAGCACGACCTCTGCGCCGGCCACGGCGACGACGAAGTAGCCGTAGAGCGGCTCCGGCGACGCCCCGGGGTCGTACCGCGCCGCCGTGAGGTCCCAGAAGAGGGCGAGCATGGGGGGCTCCGAGCCCGCCTCCGCATCATCCGCATCGCCGCCGCCATCCGCCAGAGTGAAGGAGCGGGTGCCCCTGCGCCTGCGAAGGAGAACGGAAGGCGCGGCGGCGGACGGAGCAAACGACAGTGTGGGGCCCACCGGGGAGTGGGCCCAGGTCAGGCGAAACAGCAGCGGCGGAGAGGAGGCGTTAGAGTTGAGCGGCGTGGCGCGGTAGGACGCCGTGACGGCGAGGGTGGAGGCGGCGCCGGAGCCGGAGCCGGAGCCGCCGCCGGAGGTGAGGGTGGAGGAGGGGCTGGCGCAGGCGACGCGGACGGCGCCGTCGCCGATGCAGGAGGCGAAGTCGCGCATGGAGGACGGCAGCAGCAGGCTTGACGCGCTCACCATCTCCTCCTCCTCCTCGGGGAAGGAGATCTGCGCTGCGGCCTGCGGGTGCCGCGCCAGGAGCGAGGGAGGGGGAGGGGAGTGGAGGGGAGGGGAGGGAGTTATGAGTGAGAAGGTGGTGGGGCTAACGCAACGGGGACGGGGAGATCGGGCTCCAACTCAACTCATAATGGCAACCCGGCGGCGAGGGTGGCACGCGCGCAGGCACAGCAGCGAACCGGTAACTGCCGGAGCGGAGGTGGCGACGAGCCGGAGGAGGAGGAACCTTCCGCTTTAAGTCTGCCCGCCCGCGGATCCCGCCGTCCGATCAGGAGCGGGAGGACACGAGCCGTCCGATCCTACCAGTATTTGTCTGGGCTGGGCCTGTATATTTATTAGAGGTTTATTATTATGCCAAGATCTGTACAGTAGAAAATGTGTGAAATTTCGTTCTACGTAAACAATACTTTCAAATGGGTATTCGGAGAAAGGACTGTTCCCTTCAAATATTTCAAAATTATTACGTGCATTACATATATATGAATAAAAGTATTCCATATAAATTTTGAAACATGGTTGATAGTTGTAATTATTTTAGATAAAAGAGACATATAAATTTGTTCTTTCTCTTGGACCAACATCTTTATTATCTCTATACTAATACTACTTAAAAAGTAAGGTCTCATCTTTTACTTTTCTTCCCACTACCTCTTCGTTTAACATCCTATATGTTATAATCAATCGTCTTAATTTACTTACCTTCTGGACTAATTTTATTTTACTTTAGTTACCAAACTTCTCATCAAAGTAGATCATGGACAGGATTTTAAAAATATTTATTTATACAATCATACTAAGATGGACAAGTAATCAGAAGCTAGCATACTAGATTATTTATATTCGTTACAACGCGCTGGCAATGTTTGTATACTGAAAATATGGTCTTGGTTGGCGTGCAAAAAAGAGAAAATATATCTTTTATATGGGTCCTCAATTGCCATTAAGAAAAAGAGAGTTTGCAGTTAATGAGGAAAACATGACCTAAAAGCTAAACATGATTAGAGCAATGATAATAGGATGATGTAGGTGGGCTGTAACGCTTTAAATATTATATTTTTGATGAATTGGATGAGAGAGAAGAGGAGAGAGAAGATAAGTGGGCTAATGATTAAGAGCCGGCTGTAGCACGCGCTCCTAGACACTACTACCTCCTTCCTGGTTTATTGGTCCTCATTGTATTTCGTGCCAAATTTTGACCATAGATTGAACTACCAAAATGTTCATGCATGTCATAAAAAATTATATCATTGAAAACTATCTCAAATACGAATCCAACAATATAACTTTTGTTGGCATGCATTGGTATTTTGTTAGTTAAATCTTAGGTCAAATTTTGGCACAAACTACAAAGGGGACCTATAAACAAGGATGGAGGTAGGTGGGCCATGTTTCACCAAAGTAGTATATATTTATATGTGACTATTATATTTGTGGGCTATAAGGTAGGCTATAGATGATGTGGCAAGATCATGTAGCCATCATCCGACTATACTATTAACCATGCTCTTATAAAGAAACTAACATAAAGATGGAAGACATGACGTGCTAAATATTGATTTCTCTCATTTCATATGGCTAGTAGAAGAGAGTCTGGTCATCTCGTTAAGGAAAACACTCTACGAGGCCGTCTAATCAATCTCTGATGTGTTTGACGCAATTTTCGAGCAGGGATCGCACAGTTCGATCATCAGAGAACAAGTGAGCATGAGCCCCATTCATACTTGTTGAAATTCCCCTTAAAGGAAGAAAATTCACCTGGAGCAATATGCAAGTGTCGGGGAACATAGCATGCAATTTTAAAAAAAATTCGACGATCACGCAAGATCTATCGAGGAGATGCATAGCAACGAGAGGGGGAGAGTGTGTCCACGTACCCTCGTAGACCGAAAGCGGAAGCGTTTACTTAACGCGGTTGATGTAGTCGTACGTCTTCTCGATTCAACCGATCAAGTACCGAACGTACGACACCTCCGAGTTTTGCACACGTTCAGCTCGATGACGTCCCTCGAACTCTTGATCCAGCAAAGTGTCGGGGGAGAGTTTCGTCAGCACGACGGCATGGTGACGGTGATGGTGAAGTGATATGCACGGGGCTTCGCCTAAGCACTACGACAATATGACCGGAGGATCAAACTGTGGAGGGGGCGCCGCACACGGCTTGGAACAATTGATGTTTGTTGTGTGTTCTAGCGGTGCCCCCTCCCACATATATATAGGTTGAAGGGGAGGAGAGGGAGCCAAGGAGGTGCCCCAAGTAGGAGGAATCCTACTTGGGGTCCTCCCAATTCGGCCTTCCCCCTTTCCTATTCCTATTCGGAGTAGGAAGGGAAGAGGAGGAAGGGGGAATCCTATTCCCTTTTTCCTTTCCTCCTTCCCCTTTCATACTTCAATTTGGCCAGCCCATATGGGGGGCGCACCAGCCCCTTTGTGGCTGGTGTGTTTTCCATCTTGGCCCATAAGGCCCATATCTTTTGCCGGGGGTGCCCGGAACCCCTTCCGGTGACCCGATAAGTATCTGGTGCATCCCGAAACACTTCCCGTGTCCGAATACCATCGTCCTATATATCAATCTTTTCCTCCCGACCATTTAGAGACTCCTCGTCATGTCCGTGATCTCATCCGGGACTCCGAACAACATTCGGTCACCAAATCACATAACTCATATACTACAAAATCGTCATCGAACGTTAAGCGTGCGGACCCTATGGGTTCGAGAACTATGTAGACATGACCAAGACACTTCTCCGGTCAATAACCAACAACGGAACCTGGATGCTCGTATTGGTTCCCACATATCCTACGAAGATCTTTATCGGTCGTACCGTAATGACAACATACGTTATTCCCTTTGTCATCGGTATGTTACTTGCCCGAGATTCGATCGTCGGTATCTTCATACCTAGTTCAATCTTGTTACCGGCAAGTCTCTTTACTCGTTTCGTAATGCATCATCCCGCAACTAACTCATTAGTCACATTGCTTGCAAGGCTTATTATGATGTGCATTACCGAGAGGGCCCAGAGATACCTCTCCGATACTCGGAGTGACAAATCCTAATCTCGATCTATGCCAACCCAAAAAACACCTTCGGAGATACCTGTAGAGCATCTTTATAATCACCCAGTTACGTTGTGACGTTTGATAGCACACAAGGCATTCCTCCGGTATCCGGGAGTTGCATAATCTCATAGTCAAAGGAATATGTATATGACATGAAGAAAGCTATAGCAACAGAACTGAACGATCATTATGCTAAGCTAACGGATGGGTCTTGTCCATCACATCATTCTCCTAATGATGTGATCCCGTTCATCAAATGACAACACATGTCTATGGTTAGGAAACGTAACCATCTTTGATTAACGAGCTAGTCTAGTAGAGGCTTACTAGGGACACATTGTTTTGTCTATGTATCCACACATGTATCAAGTTTCTGATTAATACAATTCTAGCATTAATAATAAACATTTATTATGATATAAGGAAATATAAAATAACAACTTTATTATTGCCTCTAGGGCATATTTCCTTCAGCAAGAAGCCCCTCTACTGGAAAAACTGGAATGGTGTTTCACCTCAGAAGCATGGACACTCACTTTCCCTTCCACATTAGCCACCCCCCTTGCCAAAACCACTTCAGACCACATCCCTATTCTTATCAAAATTGGCACCTGCATCCCAAGATCTCAAATTTTCATATTTGAATTTTTTTGGCTCCAACACCCTCAATTTAAGGAAGTAGTCAAACAAAACTGGGAACAAGAGGTTCATGAAAATGATAGTGCAAAGTGCATTGCAACTAAGTTCAAAAGGCTCAAGAAGGGCCTTAAAATCTGGGCCAGAACCATTTCCAGTCTGAAAGATACTATCAAGAACACCAACTTCATGATTTTATTCTATGATGTTATAGAGGAATATAGAGACTTGACTGTAGAAGAATCTTATGGCAGGAGGATTCTCATTGAACACTTGAGGCTTATTAATGAACAACAGAGGATTTTTTGGAAGCAAAGGGCTACCATCAGGAACATTAAGATGGGGGAAGCTAATACAAAGTACTTTCAAGCTAAAGCCACCATTAAACATAGGCTTCAATCATATTGCAATGCTGAAAGATGAGGAGGATCAAGAGCATATTGACCACCAAGCAAAAGCTGCTATTCTTTTCAGTGCATTTAAGAAGAGATTGGGCAGAACCTCCAAAACAAAAAACCCACTTCTTCTCCAGTCTCTGCTTTTGCACCATGAAGAGTTGATAGACCTTGAGACCCCTTTCTCTAAGAAAGAAATTGATGATGTCATTAAGAATATGCTTGCTGATAAAGCTCCAGGTCCAGATGGATTTAATGCAGCATTTCTCAAAGCTTGTTGGGATATTGTGGCACCAGATTTTTACAGACTTATTGAAGATTTTCACAAGGGGGTAGTGAATTTGCAGAGTATCAACTATTCATTCATCACCTCGATCCCCAAGAAAGATGATGTTGTTCACCCCGACGACTTTAGATCCATCTCTCTATTAAACTGTACATTGAAGATCTTAACCAAGCTGCTGGCAAACAGGCTACAAAAGAAGATTCTCAAACTGATCCATCCCAATCAATATGGCTTTCTATCTAACAGATGTATCCAAGATTGCCTAGCCTGGTCTTTTGAATACATCCATCAATGCTATAAGTCAAATCAAGAAGTGGTCCTCCTGAAATTAGACTTTGAAAAGGCATTTGATATGCTTAATCATGACACAATCATAGAGATTCTGCAAGCCAAAGGTTTTGCAAGCAAGTGGATTAATTGGATTAAAATGATTTATGGCACTGGTTTTTCATCTGTGTTACTCAATGGGGGTACCTGGCAAACAATTCTTATGTAAATGTGAAGTGAGACAGGGTGATCCTCTATCACCTCTCATCTTTGTGATTGCTGCAGATCTCTTGCAATCTATGATGAATGAAGCTATGCATAATTCGATGATAGAAGCACCTTCGGTCCATCAAACAAGCCCAGACTTTCCTATCATTCAATATGCTGATGACACCATTCTAGTTGTTAAAGCTGAGGCCTCTCAACTGATCCATTTCAAAAATCTGCTGCTCCACTTTGCAACTTTCACTGGCCTGGAAGTGAACTACGACAAGTCAACTATGATCCCCATCAACACTTCTGATCACCAGATGCTATACTTGTCTTCTATCTTGGGCTGTCAAATTGGGAATCTACCTCACTCTTACTTGGGCCTACCACTCAGCCTCCACAAACCAAGAGTTGAGGATTACTTGCCTCTTCTGAAAAGAGTGGAAAACAGACTGCTAGGGTGCTCAACTTTACTCTCCACTGGAGACAAATTGACTCTCATTAAAATTGTGTTCTCTAGCATGCCCATTTTCTTCATGTGCTCTTTCAGTTTACCTGCAACTATGGTCAATCAACTGAATATTTATCTGAAGAACTGTTTTTGGAGGAATTTTTGGATCAAATGAGAGAGGATCAACTCTCATAGCATGGGATAAAGCATGTCAACCTAAAGCCAATGAAGGACTTGGGATTTTGGATATTGAGACTCATAACAAGGCACTACTCATGAAGCAACTCCACAAATTTCTGAATAAGGCATATATACCATGGGTTAGTATCATTTGGGAGACTTACTATTCCAATTCTCTCCCTGGATAGAGACTGGTGGGCTCATTCTGGTGGAAATCTTTGCTCAAACTTCTGCCTAATTATAAACAGTTTGCAGTCTGCAAAGCAAATTCAGGTAATGCTACACTTATGTGGTCTGACAACTGGTGGGAACAACCTCTAGTAACTAAATTCCCAGAGCTTCACTCCTATGCTAGAAATGAATTTGAGACTTTGAAACAAGCTATTAGCTGCCAGGATTTGTCAGTACTTTTCCACACACCCATGTCACAACATGCATACCAGTAGTACAATCTACTCCTTCAGCATTTGCAACATAGACCTGCATCCAGCAACCCAGATGAATGGATCATTCTTGGATCTAGCAAAGGATACTCATCCATCAAAATGTACCACCACATGAGAGGACCTAGCATGGTACACCCTATTTTCCAACAGATCTAGAAAACATCTTGCAGACTGAGGCATAAGATCTTCATATGGCTACTCCTTCATGACAGGATTAACACAAGAAACCTCCTCAACAAAAAGATCATGCATCTAGATAACTATAATTGTGCTCTCTGCTCTGACAATACTAAGGAAACCCTGCTCCACCTCTTCTGGAACTACCCATTTGCACTCCAATGTTGGGAGACCATCATTCCTTCTAAACTCAAAGGCATCTCCATATTTGATGATTTCCAGCTGGCCATATCACAACTACCACAAGACATTGCATTGGACATTGTTTCTATGGGTTGTTGGAGCATTTGGTCCATTAGGAATGACAAGATCTTTAGAGCAGCAGCACCACACATACAGGGATGGAACTTTTATCTCCAAGAAGGCCTATGGGCAGCACAGATCAAGGCAAAACACTCCAAAGCTGATAAGATTAGGTCCTGAATTTCACAGAACATTTAAATAATTTCCATGTTTCATAAGACTGGCATAGGGTGATCCCCTTTTGTAAGGACTTTTTGTTGTACATTTTTATTTAATATAATATACCTAGAACAATAGTTCTATGGTTTTCCGGTCAAAGAAAAATACTCAGAAGCGTTCGCCGTGCTTCAAAAAAAAATCTAGATCAACTTAAACAGCAAACGTTCGCTTGGAGATGACAATTATATTTTTTCCAGGCAATTTGTGTTGGTTGAGGAAGCCAAATTCATTTAGCAAGAATGACAAATCCGTCTACCGTCTTAGTTCAGTTTTTTTGGCAGAATTTTTGTCTTCCTCATGACAATATCAAATGTCATAAAAAACATTTGATTTGTCATCGCCTCCCTGCAAACTTCACCTAAATAGCATTGCCGAAAAAAGTAGAGCCATGCGAAAAAAAGTGTGATCAATTATTTCAAAGGCTTTTTCTTCAAGGGTTTTCTTCCCTTCCCCTTGGCGGCTAGGGCAAACTCTCCCCTCGAAGCTTCGCCTGCGAGCCCATGGATTCACAGATTCGCCCCACTGCTTGTCGCTCTCGTGGCTGGTGGCGGGAAGGGGAATCCCGATGCATTCGCTTCGACTGGTAGTTTAGGTTAGGGTATTTTAGTTCTTGCTGGTGCGGCACTCCGGCGGATGACGACTCCTTCGAGTTTCTCTTTGGCGGCTCTGATCCTTCTCAAGTTCGTCCATCTGAACATAGTCGGTGGAGCATTGGTGTATGTTCATGTCGTCTCCTTGTGAGGACATGTTTTCTTGACGTGTCCGCGCTATTGCGAGATTTGGTGCCAGTTGCTTCAGGTCTATTCAAGGGTTCAACGGCGATGACTGTGTGTTGTAGGGCATGGGCCAACGTGCCCCAATTTGTCCCGATGTTCATGAATCGTATGTGAGTTCGAGGAAGAACATGACCAACACGACGAACAAGAGGGGAAAACGAGGAGAAACCACAAGAGGAACACTCAAGAGTAAGTCCAATCACACATCCACTAGACTAACAAACACATAAGACCCACAAGGTACATGAACAATCAAAGGAACAAAGATACAAGGTAGAGTTCATCCCAAATCCAAGAGGAGATAAGGTCTTGATGATCTAGATAGATCCTTCCCCAAAAGGGGACTTGATATCCACCAGGGATCTGCCAAGTAAAAAAAGAAGCAAAAACAACAACTGGCACTGGGCACTAGGTTAATAGGTTAGTCCCCAAAAATGATATAAAGTTGCTGGTAATGTATATAAAACATCCAAGATTGATAATATTACAACATGGAATAGTCAAAAATTATAGATACGTTGGAGACGTATCAACCATATGATCCGACTATATTAACAAAGCCCATGGTTACATTAAGATCATGCCAAATCAAGAACATGAGAGAGAGAGAGATCAAACACATAGCTACTGGTACATACCCTCAGCCCCGAGGGTGAACTACTCCGTCCTCGTCATGGAGACTGCCGGGATGATGAAGATGACCTTCGGTGATGATTTCCCCCTCCGGCAGGGTGCGGGAAAAGGCCTCTAGATGAGATCACTTCAGAACAGAGGCTTGCAGCGGCAGAGTCAAAGTTCTAGGTCAAGTTTCGAAGGTTTATGTATTTATAGGGTTTTGGTATCGGTCTCACGTCAGGGGGGGTGCCAGAGGGTCCTACGAGCTCAGTAGGCACGCCATAGGGGGGCGCCCCCTGAGCTTGTGGCCCCTCTGGCCACCCTTTGGTCCACCTCTGACACTTCCTGAGTCTCTTTTGGTCCATAAAAGTCACCGTAAAGTTTCGTGGCTATTAGACTTCGTTTGGTATCGATTTTCTGGAAAACCAAAAACATGCAAAAAAACAACGACTGATGCTGGGCACTAGGTTAATAGGTTAGTTCCATAAAAATCATATAAAAGTGCACCAAAACCATATAAAATTGTTGTAAACATGGCATGAATACTTCATAAATTATAGATACGTTGGAGACGTACCACTTGCCCGATCGCACACACTAGTAGAGGATTGGCCATTAGTCCCGGTTCACCAACCGAGACTAAAGGCCCCCACCCTTTAGTCCCGGTTGGCCACGACCCGGGACTAAATCCCTTCCACGTGGCCGGCAGCGCGCGCCGGGGGCTGGAGACCTTTAGTCCCAGTTGGTGACACCAACCGGGATTAGAGATATAGGGTTTTACGGTTTATGGTTTATTTTCCCTTTTTATTTTGTGTTTTCCATTTATTTTATTTATTTCAAACATATTTTATGCTACTGCAGTCGTCAAGTGCCACTGCAGAGTACGAGCAGAGCGGCACACGTGAAGGATGACAACAGAGTGCATGGAAGTGCCACGGAGCTGACTTCCGTTTGCAGTTGTCGCCCTTTCTTTATCCAAGCGGCGGGACGGGACAGGAGAGCCCCTCGACTTGACTGGCATGACAACACCTCCACTGCTACTGCATACTGTACAAGTCATGCATATATAATAGAATTTCTCGTACAACCAATCATATATCATAGAATTTCATACACACTTATTCTCATAAAACAACATACAACTATCTAGCTAAAGCATTTAATGCAGCAACAAATGCGATCAAGATCACAACTAAGGTAACAATTGATCCAACAACATTGTGATACCAAACCACTTTATTAACGACATATTTTCTAATCTTTCTAATCTTCAAGCGCATTGCATCCATCTTAATCTTGTGATCATCAACGACATCGGCAACATACAACTCCAGTTTCATCTTCTCTTCTTCAATTCTTTTTAATTTTTGTTTCAAATACTCGTTTTCTTTTCCAACTAAATTTAACTTCTCGACAAGAGGGTCGGTTGCAATTTCCGGTTCACATACCTCCTAGATAAAAATATCTATGTCTTCTTGATGGGCATAATTGTCATAAACGCGAAATGCAACAAATAGTTATAAAAGAGAATATGCCACATCTGAATCATAAACAGGACGAGGGCCGACGGGGACAGATATCAAGATCATGGCACTATGTATAACAAACAACCATACAAGTAACTATCTAAATCATACAAATAAGATTTTTTTTTATAAAAAGGATAAGAAAAAGAGGCTCACCAAGGTGGTGTCGGTGATGGGATGGTGTGGGCGATCGACGGTGGTTAGGATGGGAACGGGAAGACACTAAGTAAACCACACCTACACATATGCAAACTAAGAAGTTAATTTGAGCTCAAATTGCATATAAATCAAATAAACTCCCACATAATTACTCTCAAACTAAAACCCACAAATCACTATACTTATAGAGCATTGCACGAGCTAATCTAGCAATGAAAGATGAAAGGACAAGACTGTTAACCTTTGTGAACACTTGGAGAGATGGGGTGCCTCAAATCTTGACAAATCTTTGGCAAAAATTAAGGATGAGCTCGAGTAAGGGGACGAGAACAGAGGAGATAAAGGAAAAAACAGAGAATGGGCTCGGGTTGGACGAAGGGTTTATATAGGGACATCTTTAGGCACGGTTCTCTAGTCCCGGTTGGTGATACAAACCAGGACTAAATGGGCTCGTGGGGCCCCCAGCCTGACGCCAGCCTGCCACCACCCCTTTAGTCCCGGTTTGTATCACAAACCGGGACTATAGGTAGAAAATGAACCAGGACTAGTGATGCCCATGCCCCCGACCGCTCCTAGCCGTTGGAACCGAGACTAATGGTCACATTAGTCCCGGGCTAAAACCAGACCGGGACTAATTATTTGGACGTAAGGTCTATTTTCTACTAGTGACACGAGCTCTTTTTGCCCCGCGTGTGTGACCGGAGGACCTATCACCGATGGTTTATGGGTCATGTGGGAAGGACCCCTTATCACACACACATGCAAGGCGATGTTTTAAAACTCTGTCGCAGAAAGGGGGTAAAAACCGTTTGTATAGCATGTCTCTACACCAGTGTAAACTCATGATACAAGGTAACTGGTATTATCGTCGCACTAGCACACTTGATGTATACCATAATCCGAATTCTCTCCATGCCTAACTTCTCCATTGCAGGAAAACATTTCTATTTTCTGTTCTATTTATGTTATTTACTTCTTGGTTACTACTGCTCTCCTTATCACAAACCTTTCATATTTACTAGTCTGATTAGTTTGCTCCTTGGGACACTAACAACATTTGCAGAACCACAAGCAGTTAGTTCACATAAGAGCTGTGACAACTTGTGTTTGACAGAAACGTACTTATAAGTACTCTCCTCCATTCTTTGTTGGGACGACTACTATTTGG
Organism: Triticum aestivum; assembly: GCF_018294505.1. Lineage (NCBI taxonomy): Eukaryota > Viridiplantae > Streptophyta > Magnoliopsida > Poales > Poaceae > Triticum > Triticum aestivum. The sequence continues at coordinate 221,569,780 of NC_057808.1, forward strand.
GATACTTACGTGAAAGTGATACACCATCCTGTTTCGCTTGCAGGCTATCCGAGGCTCGTGCGGTGGCTCACCAAAGGAGACACATGACCTCTTCCCCCATCTTCCCCTCTTCTCGCCACCAGATGGCCTCTGCCGGGCAAAGCCCAAGGGAAGCCGACGGTAGGGGGGATCTAGCGTCCCGGGGTGGTGCGCTCTTGAGCGGGGGCTTGTGTGGCGGAGGATGACACAACGCTCCTCGCAGGCATCATCATTGCTCCCTGGAGGTGGGAGCGTGACGGTGGAGGTGGCGCGCCTAGGCGGTGGCCATCTGATGTTGGGCGCTGATCAAGCACGATCTCCGGCTCTAGCTGGATGGCAGGGAGCGGTCACGCCATTCCCTGACACGCGTGGCGGGCAGTTGGCCGGTGGCTTGCCCTGTTGTGCATCATCGCTCGGGCTTCCTGGGCTGTGTGCTCACACCCTTGGCTCCAGTCATGTGGCCACATCTGCTCGTGCGACTGGTCATGCTCCTGTTGGGGAACGTAGTAATTTCAAAAAAATTCCTACGCACATGCAAGATCATGGTGATGCATAGCAACGAGAGGGGAGAGTGTTGTCCACGTACCCTCGTAGACCGAAAGCGGAAGCGTTATGATAACGCGGTTGATGTAGTCGTACGTCTTCACGATCGACCGATCCTAGTACCGAACGTACGGCACCTCCGCAATCTGCACACGTTCAGGTCGGTGACGTCCCATGAACTCACGATCTAGTAGAGCTTCGAGGGAGAGTTTCGTCAGCACGATGGTGTGATGACGGTGATGATGAAGCTACCGACGCAGGACTTTGCCTAAGCACCGCTACGATATGACCGAGGTGGATTATGGTGGAGGGGGGCACCGCACACAGCTAAAAGATCAATGATCAACTTGTGTGTCCATGGGGTGCCCCCCTCCCCCATATATAAAGGAGTGGAGGAGGGGGAGGGTCCGGCCCTCCTAGGGGCGCCCCAAGGGGAGTCCTACTCCCACCGGGAGTAGGACTCCAACCCTTCCAAGAGTAGTAGGAGAGAGGGAAGGAGGATAGAGGGGAAAGGAAAGGGGGGCGCCGCCCCCCCTCCTTGTCCAATTCAGACTAGAGGCGGAGGGGGCGCGCGGCCTGCCCTGGCCGCCCCTCCTCCTCTCCACTAAGGCCCAATAGGCCCATTACACTCCCCGGGGGGTTCCGGTAACCCCCCGGTACTCCGGTATTTGTCCGAACTTGCCCGAAACCCTTCCGAAGTCCAAACATAGTCATCCAATATATCGATCTTTATGTCTCGATCATTTCGAAGCTCCTCGTCATGTCCGTGATCATACCCGGGACTCCGAACTACCTTTGGTACATCAAAAAACATAAACTCATATTACCGATCGTCACCGAACGTTAAGCGTGCGGACCCTACGGGTTCGAGAACTATGTAGACATGACTGAGACTCGTCTCCGGTCAATAACCAATAGCGGAACCTGGATGCTCATATCGGCTCCTACATATTCTACGAAGATCTTTATCGGTCAAACCGCATAACAACATATGTTGTTCCCTTTGTCATTGGTATGTTACTTGCCCGAGATTCGATCGTCGGTATCTCAATACCTAGTTCAATCTCGTTACCAGCAAGTTTCTTTACTCGTTCTGTAATACATCATCCCGCAACTAACTCATTAGTCACATTGCTTGCAAGGCTTATAGTGATGTGCATTACCGAGAGGGCCCAGAGATACCTCTCCGACAATCGGAGTGACAAATCCTAAGCTCGATCTATGCCAACTCAACAAGTACCATCGGAGACACCTGTAGGGCACATTTATAATCACCCAGTTACGTTGTGACGTTTGGTAGCACACAAAGTGTTCCTCCGGTATTCGGGAGTTGCATAATCTCATAGTCATAGGAACATGTATAAGTCATGAAGAAAGCAATAGCAACATACTAAACGGTCAAGTGCTAAGCTAACGGAATGGGTCAAGTCAATCACATCATTCTCTAACGATGTGACCCCATTAATCAAATGACAACTCATGTCTATGGCTAGGAAACTTAACCATCTTTGATTCAACAAGCTAGTCAAGTAGAGGCATACTAGTGACACTCTGTTTGTCTATGTATTCACACATGTACTAAGTTTCCGGTTAATACAATTCTAGCATGAATAATAAACATTTATCATGAAATAAGGAAATAAATAATAACTTTATTATTGCCTCTAGGGCATATTTCCTTCAGTCTCCCACTTGCACTAGAGTCATAATCTAGTTCACATCGCCATGTGATTTAACACCAATAGTTCACATCATCATGTGATTAACACCCATAGTTTACATCGTCATGTGACCAACACCCAAAGGGTTTACTAGAGTCAATAATCTAGTTCACATCGCTATGTGATTAAGACCCAAAGAGTACTAAGGTGTGATCATGTTTTGCTTGTGAGAGAAGTTTAGTCAACGGGTCTGCCACATTCAGATCCGTATGTATTCTATGTCAACAATGCTCTGCACGGAGCTACTCTAGCTAATTGCTCCCACTTTCAATATGTATCCAGATTGAGACTTAGAGCCATCTGGATCAGTGTCAAAACTTGCATCGACGTAACCCTTTATGACGAACCTTTTGTCAGCTCCATAATCGAGAAACATATCCTTATTCCACTAAGGATAATTTTGACCGCTGTCCAATGATCTAGTCCTAGATCACCATTGTACTCCCTTGCTAAACTCAGTATAGGGTATACAATAGATTTGGTACACAACATGGCATACTTTATAGAACCTATGGCTGGGGCATAGGGAATGACTTCCATTCTCTTTCTATCTTCTGCCGTGGTCGGGCTTTGAGTCTTACTCAATTTCATACCTTGTAACACAGGCAAGAACTCTTTCTTTGACTGTTCCATTTTGAACTACTTCAAAATCTTGTCAAGGTATGTACTCATTGAAAAAACTTATCAAGCGTCTTGATCTATCTCTATAGATCTTGATGCTCAATATGTAAGTAGCTTCACCGAGGTCTTTATTTGAAAAACTCCTTTCAAATACTCCTTTATGCTTTCCAGAAAATTCTACATTATTTCCGATCAACAATATGTCATTCACATATACTTATCAGAAATGCTGTAGTGCTCCCACTCACTTTCTTGTAAATATAGGCTTCACCGCAAGTCTGTATAAAACTATATGCTTTGATCAACTCATCAAAGCGTATATTCCAACTCCGAGATGCTTGCACCAGTCCAAAAATGGATCGCTGGAGCTTTGCACACTTTGTTAGCACCTTTAGGATTGACGAAACCTACTGGTTGCATCATATACAACTCTTCTTTAAGAGATCCATTAAGGAATGTAGTTTTGACATCCATTTGCCAGATTTCATAAAATGTGGTAACTTGCTAACATGATTCGGACAGACTTAAGCATCGCTACGAGTGAGAAAATTTCATCATAGTCAACACCTTGAACTTTGTCAAAAACCTTTTTCGACAAGTCTAGCTTTATAGATAGTAACACTACTATCAGCGTCCGTCTTCCTCTTGAAGACCCATTTATTTTCTATGGCTTGCCGATCATCGGGCAAGTCAACCAAAGTCCACACTTTGTTCTCATACATGGATCCCATCTCAGATTTCATGGCCTCAAGCCATTTCGCGGAATCTAGGTTCATCGTCGCTTCCTCATAGTTCGTAGGCCCCTCATGGTCAAGTAACATGACCTCCAGAATAGGATTACCGTACCACTCTGGTGCGGATCTCACTCTGGTTGACCTACGAGGTTTGGTAGTAACTTGATCTGAAGTTACATGATCATCATCATTAGCTTCCTCACTAATTGGTGTAGGAGTCACAGAAACAGATTTCTGTGATGAACTACTTCCCAATAAGGGAGCAGGTACAGTTACCTCATCAAGTTCTACTTTCCTCCCACTCACTTCTTTCGAGAGAAACTCCTTCTCTAGAAAGGATCCATTCTTAGCAATGAATGTCTTGCCTTCGGATCTGTGATAGAAGGTGTACCCAACTGTCTCCTTTGGGTATCCTATGAAGACACATTTCTCCGATTTGGGTTTGAGCTTATCAGGATGAAACTTTTTGGCATAAGCATCGCAACCCCAAACTTTTAAGAAACGACAACTTTGGTTTCTTGCCAAACCACGGTTCATATGGTGTCGTTTCAACGGATTTAGATGGTGCCCTATTTAACGTGAATGCAGCTGTCTCTAATGCATAACCCCAAAACGATAGTGGTAAATCGGTAAGAGACATCATAGATTGCACCATATCTAATAAAGTACGGTTACGATGTTCGGACACACCATTACGCTGTGGTGTTCCAGGTGGCGCGAGTTGCGAAACTATTCCACATTGTTTCAAATGAAGACCAAACTCGTAACCCAAATATTCTCCTCCAGGATCAGATCGTAGAAACTTTATTTTTCTTGTTACGATGATTTTATACTTCACTCTGAAATTATATGAACTTTTCAAATGTTTCAGACTTATGTTTCATCAAGTAGATATACCCATATCTGCTCAAATCATCTGTGAAGGTCAGAAAATAACGATACCTGCCGCGAGCCTCAACACTCATCAGATCGCATACATTAGTATGTATTATTTCCAATAAGTCAGTTGCTCGCTCCATTGTTCCGGAGAACGGAGTCTTAGTCATCTTGCCCATAAGGCATGGTTCGCAAGCATCAAGTGATTCATAATCAAGTGATGCCAAAATCCCATCAGCATGGAGTTTCTTCATGCGCTTTACACCAATATGACCTAAACGGCAGTGCCATAAATAAGTTGCACTATCATTATTAACTTTGCATCTTTTGGCTTCAATATTATGAATATGTGTATCACTACGATCGAGATCCAACAAACCATTTTCATTGGGTGTATGACCATAGAAGGTTTTATTCATGTAAATAGAACAACAATTATTCTCTAACTTAAATGAATAACCGTATTGCAATAAACATGATCAAATCATATTCATGCTCAACGCAAACACCAAATAACACTTATTTAGGTTCAACACTAATCCCGAAAGTATAGAAAGTGTGCGATGATGATCATATCAATCTTGGAACTACTTCCAACACACATCGTCACCTCGCCCTTAACTACTTTCTGTTCATTCTGCAACTCCCGTTTCGAGTTACTACTCTTAGCAACTGAACCAGTATCAAATGCCGAGGGGTTTCTATAAACACTAGTAAAGTACATATCAATAACATGTATATCCAATATACCATTGTTCACTTTTCCATCCTTCTTATCTGCCAAGTATCTAGGGCAGTTCCACTTCCAGTGACCATTTCCTTTACAGTAGAAGCGCTCAGTTTCAGGCTTGGGTTTAGCTTTGGGCTTCTTCACGGAAGCAGAAACTTGCTTGCTGTTCTTTTTGAAGTTCCCCTTCTTCCCTTTGCCCTTTTCTTGAAACTAGTGGTCTTGTCAACCATCAACACTTGATGCTTTTCTTGATTTCTACCTTCATCGATTTCAGCATCACGAAGAGCTTAGAAATCATTTCCGTTATCCCTTGCATATTATAGTTCATCACGAAGTTCTAGTAACTTGGTGATAATGACTAGAGAACTCTGTCAATCACTATCTTATCTGGAAGATTAACTCCCACTTGATTCAAGTGATTGTAGTACTCAAACATTCTGAGCACATGCTCACTAGCTGAGCTATTCTCCTCCATCTTGTAGGCAAAGTACTTGTCAAAGGTCTCATACCTTTCGACATGGGCATGAGTCTGAAATACTAATTTTAACTCTTGGAACATCTCATATGCTCTGTGGCGTTTCAAAAACGTCTTTGAAGCCCCGATTCTAAGCCGTAAAGCATGGTGCACTAAACTATCAAGTAGTCATCATATTGAGCTTGCCAAATGTTCATAACGTCTGCATTTGCTCCTGCAGTCGGTCTGTCACCTAGCGGTGCATCAAGTGTTGGGGAACGTAGCAATAATTCAAAATTTTCCTACGTGTCACCAAGATCAATCTAGGAGATGCTAGCAACGAGAGAGAGGGAGTGCATCTTCATACCCTTGAAGATCGCTAAGCGGAAGCGTTACAAGAACGCGGTTGATGGAGTCGTACTCGCAGCGATTCAAATCGGACGGCGCCTCCGCGTTCAACACACGTACAGCCCGGGGACGTCTCCTCCTTCTTGATCCAGCAAGGGGATAGGAGAAGTTGAGGGGAACTCCAGCAGCACGACGGCGTGGTGGCAATGGAGCTCGTGGTTCACCGGCAGAGCTTCGCTAAGCACTACGGAGGAGGAGGAGGTGTATGAGGAGGGAGGGCTGCGTCAGGGAAGAGGTGCGGCTGCCCTCCCACCCCTCCACTATATATAGGGGCAAGGGGAGAGGGGGAGGCACCCTAGGGTTTCCCCTAGGGGGCAGCGGCCAAGCAGATTGGATCTCCCTAGGGAAAATCCTAGGGAGACTTGCCCCCCAAGCCAAGCAGGTGGAGGCTTGCCTCCCAAGCCAGGTGGAGGCGCCCCACCTCCCCAAGTAACGTGGGAAAGGGTGTGGGGGGCACACCACCCCTTAGTGGGCTGGTTTGCCCCTTCCCCTTTGGCCCATGAGGCCCTCCAACACTTGCCGGGGCTCCCGAAACACCTTTCGGTCATGCTGGCCATAGCCTGGTACCCCCGGAACACTTCTGGACTCCAATACCCTTCGTCCAATATATCGATCTTCACCGCCGGACCATTCCGGAACTCCTCGTGATGTCCGAGATCTCATCCGGGACACCGAACAACCTTCGGTAACCACATACTATTTCCCATAACAACTCTAGCGTCACCGAACCTTAAGTGTGTAGACCCTACAGGTTCGGGAACCATGCAGACATGACCGAGACACCTCTCCGGCCAATAACCAATAGCGGGATCTGGATACCCATATTGGCTCCCACATGTTCCATGATGATCTCATCGGATGAACCACGATGTCAGGGATTCAATCAATCCCGTATACAATTCCCTTTGTCTATCGGCATGTTGCTTGCCCAAGATTCGATCGTCGGTATCCCAATACCTCGTTCAATCTTGTTACCGGCAAGTCTCTTTACTCGTTCCGTAACGCATGATCCCGTGGCTAACTCCTTAGTCACATTGAGCTCATTATGATGATGCATTACCGAGTGGGTCCAGAGATACCTCTCCGTCATACGGAGTGACAAATCCGAGTCTCGATTCGTGCCAACCCAACAGACACTTTCGGAGATACCTGTAGTGCACCTTTATAGCCACCCAGTTATGTTGTGACGTTTGGTACACCCAAAGCATTCCTACGGTATCCGGGAGTTGCACAATCTCATGGTCTAAGGAAACGATACTTGACATTAGAAAAGCTCTTAGCAAACGAACTACACGATCTTGTGCTATGCTTAGGATTGGGTCTTGTCCATCACATCATTCTCCTAATGATGTGATCCCGTTATCAATGACATCCAATGTCCATGGTTAGGAAACCATAACCATCTATTGATCAACGAGCTAGTCAACTAGAGGCTTACTAGGGACATGTTGTGGTCTATGTATTCACACATGTATTACGGTTTCCAGTTAATACAATTATAGCATGAACAATAGACAATTATCATGAACAAGGAAATACAATAATAACCATTTTATTATTGCCTCTAGGGCATATTTCCAACAGTCTCCCACTTGCACTAGAGTCAATAATCTAGTTCACATCACTATGTGATTGTAATGAATCCAACACCCATGGGGTTTGTTCATATCTCGCTTGTGAGAGAGGTTTTTAGTCAATGGGTCTGAACCTTTCAGATCCGTGTGTGCTTTACAAATCTCTATGTCATCTTGTAGATGCGGCTACCACGCGCTATTTGGAGCTATTCCAAATAACTTCTCTACTATAGGAATGCGGTTTACCACTCAGAGTCATCCGGATTAGTGTCAAAGTTTGCATCGACGTAACCCTTTACGACGAACTCTTTTACCACCTCCATAATCGAGAAAATTCCTTAGTCCACTAGTCACTAAGGATAAGTTCGACCACTGTCATGTGATCCACTCCTGGATCACTATTGTACCCCTTGACTAACTCATGGCAAGGCACACTTCAGGTGCGGTACACAGCATAGCATACTGTAGAGCCTACGTCTAAAGCATAGGGGACGACCTTCGTCCTTTCTCTCTCTTCTGCCGTGGTCAAGTCTTGAGTCTTACTCAATACTCACACCTTGTAACACAGCCAAGAACTCCTTCTTTGCTGATCTATTTTGAACTCCTTCAAAATCTTGTCACGGTATGTATTCATTTGAAAGTACTATTAAGCGTTTTTGATCTATCCTTATAGATCTTGATGCTCAATGTTCAAGTAGCTTAATCCAGGTTTTCCATTGAAAAACACTTTTCAAATAACCCTGGATGCTTTCTAGAAATTCTACATCATTTCTGATCAACAATATGTTAACAACATATACTCATCAAAAATTCTATAGTGCTCCCACTCACTTCTTTGGAAATACAAGTTTCTCTTAAACTTTGTATGAACCCAAAATCTTTGATCATCTCATCAAAGCGTACATTCCAACTCCGAGATGCTTACTCCAGTCCTTAGAAGGATTGCTGGAGCTTTGCATACTTGTTAGCATCTTTCAGGATTGACAAAATCTTCTGGTTGTATCACATACAACCTTTCCTCAAGAAAATCATCGAGGAAACAATGTTTTGACATCCTATCTGCAAGATTTCATAAATAATGCAGTAACTGCTAATATAATTCCAACAGACTCTTAGCATCGCTACGAGTGAGGAAATCTCATCGTAGTCAACTCCTTGAACTTGTCGGAAAACATCTTAACGACAAGTCGAGCTTTCTTAATGGTGATACTTACCATCATTATCTGTCTCCCCTTTTAAAATCCATATGTACCCAACAGCCTTACGACCATCAAGTAGTTCTTTCAAAGTCTATACTTTGTTTTCATACATGGATCCGGGCCCACCATCGCTTCTCCACAGCTCATAGGTTCATCGTTGTCCAACAACATGACTTCCAAGACAGGATTACGTACCACTTTGAAGTAGTACGCATCCTTGTCATCCTATGAGGTTTGGTAGTGACTTGATCCGAAGTTTCATGATCACTATCATAAGCTTCCACTTCAATTGGTATAGGTGCCACAGGAACAACTTCCTGTGCCCTGCTACACACTAGTTGAAGTGACGGTTCAATAACCTCATCAAGTCTCCACCATCCTCCCACTCAATTCTTTCGAGAGAAACTTTTCCTCGAGAAAGGACCTGTTTCTAGAAACAATCACCTTGCTTTCGGATCTGAAATAGGAGGTATACCCAACTGTTTTGGGTATTCTATGAAGATGCATTTATCCGCTTTGGGTTCGAGCTTATCAGCCTGAAACATTTTCACATAAGCGTCGCAGCCCCAAACTTTTAAGAAACGACAGCTTAGGTTTCTCTAAACCATAGTTCATACGGTGTCGTCTCAACGGAATTGCGTGGTGCCCTATTTAAAGTGAATGCGGTTGTCTCTAATGCCTAACCCATAAACGATAGTGTAATTCGAAAAGAGACATCATGGTATGCACCATATCCAATAGGGTGCATTTATGATGTTCGGACACACCATCACACTATGGTGTTCCAGGCGGTATTAGTTGTGAAACAATTTCCACAATGTCTTAATTGTGTGCCAAACTCGTAACTCAGATATTCATCTCTATGATCATATCATAGACATTTTATCCTCTTGTCACGACGATCTTCAACTTCACTCTGAAATTACTTGAACCTTTCAATAATTCAGACTTGTGTTTCATCAAGTAAACATACTTAGCATCTACTCAAATCATCTGTGAAGTAAGAGCATAATGATATTCATTGCGTGCCTCAGCACTCATTGGATTGCACACATCAAAATGTATTACTTCCAACATGTTGCTCTCTTGTTCCATCTCACTGAAAACGAGGCCTTTCAGTCATCTTGCCCATGTGGTATGATTTGCATGTCTCAAGTGATTCAAAATCAAGTGAGTCCAAATGATCCATCTGTATGGAGTTTCTTCATGCATATATACCAATAGACATGGTTCACATGTCTCAATCTTTTCAAAAACGAGTGAGTCCAAAGATCCATCAACATGGAGCTTCTTCATGCGTTTTATACCAATATGACTCAAGTGGCAGTGCCACAAGTATGTGGTACTATCATTACTATCTTATATCTTTTGGCATGAACATGTGTATCACTACGATCGAGATTCAATAAACCATTCATTTTAGGTGCAAGACCATTGAAGGTATTATTCAAATAGACAGAGTAACCATTATTCTCCTTAAATGAATAACCGTATTGAGATAAACATAATCCAATCATGTCTATGCTCAACGCAAACACCAAATAACAATTATTTAGGTTTAACACCAATCTCGATGGTAGAGGGAGCATGCGGTGCTTGATCACATCAACCTTGGAAACACTTCCAACACATATCGTCATCTCACCTTTAGCTAGTCTCCGTTTATTCCGTAGCCTTTTATTTCGAGTTACCAACACTTAGCAACCGAACCGGTATCTAATACCCTGGTGCTACTAGGAGTACTAGTAAAGTACACATTAATATAATGTATATCCAATATACTCCTGTCGACCTTGCCTACCTTCTCATCTACCAAGTATCTAGGGTAGTTCTGCTTCAGTGACCGTTCCCCTCATTACAGAAGCACTTAGTCTCGGGTTTGGGTTCAACCTTGGGTTTCTTCACTAGAGCAGCAACTGATTTTCCATGAAGTATCCCTTCTTTCCCTTGCCCTTCTTGAAACTAGTGGTTTTACTAACCATCAACGATTGATGCTCCTACCTGATTTCTACTTTCGTGGTGTCAAACATCGCGAATAGCTCAAGGATCATCATATCTATCCCTGATTTGTTATAGTTCATCACGAAGCTCTAGTAGCTTGGTGGCAGTGACTTTGGAGAACCATCACTATCTCATCTGGAAGATTAACTCCCACTCGATTCAAGCGATTGTAGTACTCAGACAATCTGAGCACATGCTCAACGGTTAAGCTTTTCTCCCTTAGTTTGCAGGCTTAACAAACTTGTCAGAGGTCTCATACCTCTTGACGTGGGCACGAGCCTAAAATCCCAATTTCAGCTCTTGAAACATCTCATATGTTCCGCGACGTTTCAAAATGTCTTCGGTGCCTCAATTCTAAACCGTTCAACATTACGCACTGAACTATCACGTAGTCATCAAAACGTGTATGTCAGATGTTCGCAACATCCACAAACGACGCTCGAGGTTCAGCACACCGAGCGGTGCATTAAGGACATAAGCCTTCTGTGCAGCAATGAGGACAATCCTCTAGTTTACGGACCCAGTCCGCATAATTGCTACTATCAACTTTCAACTAAATTTTCTCTAGGAACATATCTTAAACAGTAGAACTAAAGCGTAAGCTACGACATAATTTGCAAAGACCTTTTGACTATGTTCATGATAATTAAGTTCATCTAATTATTTAATGAACTCCCACTCAGATAGACATCCCTCTAGTCATCTAAGTGATACATGATCCGAGTCAACTAGGCCGTGTCCGATCATCACGTGAGACGGACTAGTCATCATCGGTGAACATCTCCATGTTGATCGTATCTACTATACGACTCATGTTCGACCTTTCGGTCTCTTGTGTTCCGAGGCCATGTCTGTACATGCTAGGCTCGTCAAGTCAACCTAAGTGTTTCGCATGTGTAAATCTGGCTTACACCCGTTGTATGCGAACGTTAGAATCTATCACACCCGATCATCACGTGGTGCTTCGAAACAACGAACCTTCGCAACGGTGCACAGTTAGGGGGAACACGTCTCTTGAAATTTTAGTGAGGGATCATCTTATTTATGCTACCGTCGTTCTAAGCGAATAAGATGTAAACATGACAAACATCACATGCAAATCATAAAGTGACATGATATGGCCAATATCATCTTGCACCTTTGATCTCCATCTTCGAGGCGCGGCATGATCACCTTCGTCACCGGCATGACACCATGATCTCCATCATCATGATCTCCATCATCGTGTCTTCATGAAGTTGTCTCGCCAACTATTACTTCTACTACTATGGCTAACGTTTAGCAATAAAGTAAAGTAATTACATGGCGTTTTCATTGACACGCAGGTCATACAATAAATTAAGACAACTCCTATGGCTCCTGCCGGTTGTCATACTCATCGACATGCAAGTCATGATTCCTATTACAAGAACATGATCAATCTCATACATCACATATATAATTCATCACATCCTTTAGGCCATATCACATCACATAGCATACCCTGCAAAAACAAGTTAGACGTCCTCTAATTGTTGTTGCATGTTTTACGTGGCTGCTATGGGTTTCTAGCAAGAACGTTTCTTACCTACGCAAAAGCCACAACGGTGATATGCCAATTGCTATTTACCCTTCATAAGGACCCTCTTCATCGAATCCGATCCCACTAAAGTGGGAGAGACAGACACCCGCTAGCCACCTTATGCATCAAGTGCATGTCAGTCGGTGGAACCTGTCTCACGTAAGAGTACGTGTAAGGTCGGTCCGGGCCGCTTCATCCCATAATGCCGCCGAATCAAGATAAGACTAGTAACGGCAAGCAAATTGAACAAATCATCGCCCACAACTACTTTGTGTTCTACTCGTGCATAGAATCTACGCATAGACCTAGCTCATGATGCCACTGTTGGGGAATGTAGCAATAATTCAAAATTTTCCTACGTGTCACCAAGATCAATCTAGGAGATGCTAGCAACGAGAGAGAGGGAGTGCATCTTCATACCCTTGAAGATCGCTAAGCGGAAGCGTTACAAGAACGCGGTTGATGGAGTCGTACTCGCAGCGATTCAAATCGCGAAAGATCCGATCTACCGCCGAACGGACGGCGCCTCCGCGTTCAACACACGTACAACGCGGGGACGTCTCCCCTTCTTGATCCAGCAAGGGGAGAGGAGAAGTTGAGGGAGAACTCCAGCAGCACGACGGCGTGGTGGCAATGGAGCTCGTGGTTCACCGGCAGAGCTTCGCTAAGCACTACGGAGGAGGAGGAGGTGTATGAGGAGGGAGGGCTGCGTCAGGGAAGAGGTGCGGCTGCCCTCCCACCCCTCCACTATATATAGGGGCAAGGGGAGAGGGGGAGGCGCCCTAGGGTTTCCCCTAGGGGGCGGCGGCCAAGCAGATTGGATCTCCCTAGGGAAAATCCTAGGGAGACTTGCCCCCCAAGCCAAGCAGGTGGAGGCTTGCCTCCCAAGCCAGGTGGAGGCGCCCCACCTCCCCAAGTAACGTGGGAAAGGGTGTGGGGGCGCACCACCCCTTAGTGGGCTGGTTTGCCCCTTCCCCTTTGGCCCATGAGGCCCTCCAACACTTGCCGGGGCTCCCGAAACACCTTTCGGTCATGCTGGCCATAGCCTGGTACCCCCGGAACTCTTCCGGACTCCAATACCCTTCGTCCAATATATCGATCTTCACCGCCAGACCATTCCGGAACTCCTCGTGATGTCCGGGATCTCATCCGGGACTCCGAACAACCTTCGGTAACCACATACTATTTCCCATAACAACTCTAGCGTCACCGAACCTTAAGTGTGTAGACCCTACAGGTGCGGGAACCATGCAGACATGACCGAGACACCTCTCCGGCCAATAACCAATAGCGGGATCTGGATACCCATATTGGCTCCCACATGTTCCACGATGATCTCATCGGATGAACCATGATGTCGGGGATTCAATCAATCCCGTATACAATTCCCTTTGTCTATCGGCATGTTGCTTGCCCGAGATTCGATCGTCGGTATCCCAATACCTCGTTCAATCTTGTTACCGGCAAGTCTCTTTACTCGTTCCGTAACGCATGATCCCGTGGCTAACTCCTTAGTCACATTGAGCTCATTATGATGATGCATTACCGAGTGGGCCCAGAGATACCTCTCCGTCATACGGAGTGACAAATCCCAGTCTCGATTCGTGCCAACCCAACAGACACTGTGGAGATACCTGTAGTGCACCTTTATAGCCACCCAGTTACGTTGTGACGTTTGGTACACCCAAAGCATCCCTACGGTATCCGGGAGTTGCACAATCCCATGGTCTAAGGAAACGATACTTGACATTAGAAAAGCTCTTAGCAAACGAACTACACGATCTTGTGCTATGCTTAGGATTGGGTCTTGTCCATCACATCATTCTCCTAATGATGTGATCCCGTTATCAATGACATCCAATGTCCATGGTTAGGAAACCATAACCATCTATTGATCAACGAGCTAGTCAACTAGAGGCTTACTAGGGACATGTTGTGGTCTATGTATTCACACATGTATTACGGTTTCCAGTTAATACAATTATAGCATGAACAATAGACAATTATCATGAACAAGGAAATACAATAATAACCATTTTATTATTGCATCTAGGGCATATTTCCAACATCAAGGACATAATTCTTCTGTGCAGCAATGAGGATAATCCTCAAATCACGGATCCAATCCGCATCATTGCTACTAACATCTTTCAACTTAGTTATCTCTAGGAACATATTAAAAATAAAACAGGGGAGCTAAACGCGAGCTATTGATCTACAACATAGATATGCTAATACTACCAGGACTAAGTTCATGATAAATTAAAGTTCAATTAATCATATTACTTAAGAACTCCCACTTAGATAGACATCCCTCTAATCCTCTAAGTGATCACGTGATCCATATCAACTAAACCATGTCCGATCATCACGTGAGATTGAGTAGTTTTCAATGGTGAACATCACTATGTTGATCATATCTTCTATATGATTCACGCTCGACCTTTCGGTCTCCAGTGTTCCGAGGCCATATCTGCATATGCTAGGCTCGTCAAGTTTAACCCGAGTATTCTGCATGTGCAAAACTGGCTTGCACCCGTTGTATGTGAACGTAGAGCTTATCACAACCGATCATCACGTGGTGTCTCGGCACGACGAACTTTCGCAACGGTGCATACTCAGGGAGAACACTTATACCTTGAAATTTAGTGAGAGATCATCTTATAATGCTACCGTCGATCTAAGCAAAATAAGATGCATAAAAGATAAACATCACATGCAATCAATATAAGTGATATGATATGGCCATCAACATCTTGTGCCTTTCTCCATCTCCAAAGCACCGTCATGATCACCATCGCCACCGGCGCGACACCTTGATCTCCATCGTAGCATCGTTGTCGTCTCGCCAACTATTGCTTCTACGACTATCGCTACCGCTTAGTGATAAAGTAAAGCAATTACATGGCGATTGCATTTCATACAATAAAGTGACAACCATATGACTCCTGCCAGTTGCCGATAACTCGGTTAAAAAAATGATCATCTCATACAATAAAATTTAGCATCATGTCTTGACCATATCACATCACAACATGCCCTGCAAAAACAAGTTAGACGTCCTCTACTTTGTTGTTGCAAGTTTTACGTGGCTACTATGGGTTGAGCAAGAACCGTTCTTACCTACGCATCAAAACCACAACGATATTTCGTCAAGTATGTGCTGTTTTAACCTTCACAAGGACCGGGCGTAGCCACACTCGATTCAACTAAAGTTGGAGAAACTAACACCCGCCAGCCACCTGTGTGCGAAGCACGTCGGTAGAACCAGTCTTGCGTAAGCGTATGCGTAATGTCGGTCCGGGCCGCTTCATCCAACAATACCGCCGAATCAAAGTATGACATGCTGGTAAGCAGTATGACTTGTATCGCCCACAACTCACTTGTGTTCTACTCGTGCATATAACATCTACGCATAAACCTGGCTCAGATGCCACTGTTGGGGAACGTAGTAATTTCAAAAAAATTCCTACGCACACGCAAGATCATGGTGATGCATAGCAACGAGAGGAGAGAGTGTTGTCCACGTACCCTCGTAGACCGAAAGCGGAAGCATTATGACAACGCGGTTGATGTAGTCGTACGTCTTCACGATCGACCGATCCTAATACCGAACATACGGCACCTCCGCGATCTGCACACGTTCAGCTCGGTGACGTCCCACGAACTCACGATCCAGTAGAGCTTCGAGGGAGAGGTCCGTCAGCACGACGGCGCGATGACGGTGATGATGAAGCTACCGACGCAGGGCTTCGCCTAAGCACCTCTACGATATGACCGAGGTGGATTATGGTGGAGGAGGGCACCGCACATGGCTAAGAGATCAATGATCAACTTGCCGTATATAAAGGAGTGGAGGAGGGGGAGGGGCCGGCCCTCCTCGGAGATCCCCAAGGGGAGTCATACTCCTAGTGCCCTTCCAAGAGTAGGAGTAGGAGAGAGGGAAGGAGGATAGAGGGGAAAGGAAAGGGGGCGCCGCCCCCTCCTTGTCCAATTCGGACTAGAGGGGGAGGGGGCGCGCGGCCTGCCGTGGCCGCCCCTCCTCTTCTCCACTCATTAGTCACATTGCTTGCAAGGCTTATAGTGATGTGCATTACCGAGAGGGCCTAGAAACACCTCTCCGACAATGTGACGCCCGGATAATTAAGCTACAGTGATCCCCGCTAATGATGCCACGTCACCTCGGTTACTGTGGATAAACTCGCGTTAGTTCGAAACCTAGTTCGAATTTCAAATTTAAAACAGAGGCAAACAATAAAAGTTTCCAAACATTAAAACTAAAATGTTTGGAGTGTGCCAATTAATGCTTAGGTATTTATGGTGAAGAAACCACGCTTTTACAGAATGCCTAAATACTTTAAAATAAATTAAAACAGAAAAGAAATAAGATGAGAAAAAGAAAAGGAAAAACAAAAACAGAAAACTAACAAAAAAGAAAAGGAGCCCCCCTCCCACTGGGCCAACCGGCCCAGCTGGCCACCAGGCCGACTAGGACGGCCCACCCCACTCCCTATACACCCCTGCCGAAACCCTAACCGACACCCAGCAACCCCCACTCCCCCCACTCGCTCGCCTCTCCCTCTCCTCTCGATCCCGTCTGGATCGGGGAGGGGCCCGACCTCGGCGTGCCGCCCGCGCCGCCCGTCCTCCCCGCGACCCGACGCCGCAGCCGCACACTGTCGCCGCCTCATCCCGCCTGGACCCCGCCGTTCGTCGGACTCCCTCGCCGGATCTTGACCTCGCCGTCGCCCGAAGCCGACTCGCCGGACTGCCTCCCCATCTCCGTCGCGCGTCCCTGTCTTCCACCTCGAGCCCTGCTGCCCTAGTCCCTACGGCCCCACGGTGAGGAACCCTGGCGTCCTCCCCTACTCTGACCCCGCACGGCTGCGCCCGGTCATGCCTCCGCTCACACGCAGCTCGCCCCTCCCCTGCACACCGCTCGGGGCCGCGCCGAGCGCCCCCTGCACGCGCCTGTGCGCGCCCACCCGCGCCCCGTGGTTGCGCCCTCGACCATCGCTATCGGTTGCCTGCGTAGCGCCCCTCTCCTCCACGTGCTCGCACCGTTGCTGTGCGCCCCGTGCCGCGCACTCCGGCCCGCCCCTGCTTCCCCCCGCTCTGCTCCGCCTCCGGCCGTGGCCAAGCCCGCGCCCGCAGCCTGCCGCGCACCCTCGGCCCCTGCTGCTCCCTCGCCCGCATCACCTCCGCTGCACTGGAGCCCCGACCGTGGCCGCTGGCCGCGCACGGGCCATGGCCTCGTCGGCTCTGCCTCCGCCGCCGCACTAGGCCAACAGCCCCGCTCGCGCCCGCTACTGCCACGGCCCTGCTCGCTTCGTCGCCGCCTCCACCGCGCCTGCTCGCCGCAGCCGCCGGCACCCCGACGCCTCCACTGGCCTGGGCCGGCGCCCAAACGGGCTGACGCCCGCAGTGCCCGCTGGCGCCCGATGCCCGCTAAGGACCTCCTGCCTATGACAAGTGGGCCCCAGCCCCTGAGAACATTTAAGAAAAAGAATATGAAAAAAAGTAAAGTAAATAATAATTAAATTAATTAATTAAGTGAACTAATTAACCTAATTAATCATGTTACTTAACCTGTTAACTACTTAATTAGTCTAACTAATCCTGTTAGTTAACTAGGCAGCCAATGACAGGGGCCCCACCCCCTGTTGACCAGTCAAAGTTTGACCGGTCAACTGGGTCCCCCTGGTCTCACATGTTAGCCAGTGTACATTTTTGGGTACACTGTGTTGGGTACATCTAGCAATTTAACATTAAATTTTCGAATTAAAATAAATTAGAAAATGAATTAAAAATTTGGAAATTAATATACAATAATCCGTGACTCGGATGAAAATACTTTGTACATGAAAGTTGCTCAGAACGACGAGACGAATCCAAATACGTAGCCCGTTCATCCGCCACACATCCCTAGCATAGCGAACACGCAACTTCCCCCTCCGGTTCATCTGTCTGGAAACGCGAAACACCGGGGATACTTTCCCGGATGTTTCCCCCCTTCGTCGGTATCACCTACTACCGCGTTAGGGCACACCTAGCAACGCTCATTGTCATGTCATGCATCGTCATGCATATGTTTGCATTATATTTATTGTTTCTTCCCCCTCTTCTCTCGCTAGACACCGAGACCGACGCCGCTGCTACCCAGTACGACTACTGTGTTGACGACCCCTCCTTCTCGGCTGAGCTTCCAGGCAAGCCCCCCCTTGATCACCAGATATCGCCTATTCCTTCTCTCTACTGCTTGCATTAGAGTAGTGTAGCATGTTACTGCTTTCGATTAATCCTATTCTGCTGCTTAGCCTGACATTGTTGCTACAGTTGTTGATAACTTACTTGCAATCCTAAATGCTTAGTATAGGATGCTAGTATTCCATCAGTGGCCATACATTCTTGTCCGTCTGCCATGCTATACTACCGGGCCGTGATCACTCGGGAGGTGATCACGGGTATACACTTACATACATATTATATGATACATGTGGTGACTAAAGTCGGCTCGTAGAGTACCCGCAAGTGATTCCGATGTGGGGGCTGAAAGGACAGGTGGCTCCATCCCAGTAGAGGTGGGCATGGGTTCCCGACGGCCCCTATTGTTACTTTGTGGCGGAGCGACAGGGCAGGTTGAGACCACCTAGATGAGAGGTGGGCCTGGCCCTAGTCGGCGTCCGCGGTTACTTCATAGTAACACGCATAACGAGATCTTGGTATTTGATCCGAGTTGGGTCGTTGACCTTATACGCACTAACCGCCACGTGGGACAAGATATGGGCAACCGGCGTCGTGGTATCAGCCGAAGCTCTTTTTGACGTCAGCGACTGAGCGGCGCGCGCCGAGTTGGACCGCGTAATGCAACTTCCTTTGTAATGGAGGTTGCTAGGTCTGCTCACCGGCCGCGTACGCAACGTGCAGGTGTGCAATGGGCGATGGGCCCAGACCCCTGCGCGCATAGGATTTAGACCGGCGTGCTGACCTCTCTGTTGAGCCTAGGTAGGGCTGCGACGTGTTGATCTCCCGAGACCGGACATGACCCAGGAAAGTGTGCCCGGCCAGAGGGATCGAGCAGGTCGGGTAATGTGGTGCACCCCTGCAGGGAAGTTGATCTATTCGAATAGCCGTGTCCACGGTAACAGGCGACCCGGAGTTGTACCTTGACCTTATGACAACTAAAACCGGATACTTAATAAAACACACCCTACCAAGTGCCAGATATAACCCGGTGATCGCTCTCACACAGGGCGACGAGGGGAGGATCTCTGGGTAGGATTATGCTATGCGATGCTACTTGGTGAACTTACCATCTACTCTCTTCTACATGCTGCAAGATGGAGGCTGCCAGAAGCGTAGTCTTTGACATGACTAGCTATCCCCCTCTTATTCTGGCATTCTGCAGTTCGGTCCACCGATATTGCCCCTTTACACAGATACCCTTGCATTTGTAGTGTAGATCCTTGCTTGCGAGTACTTTGGATGAGTACTCACGGTTGCTTTTCTCCCTCTTTCCCCCCTTTGCATTCTACCAGGTTGTCGCAACCAGATGCTGGAGCCCAGGAGCCAGACGCCACCGTCGACGACGACTCCTACTACACCGGAGGTTCCTACTACTACGTGCAGGCCGCTGACGATGACCAGGAGTAGTTTAGGAGGATCCCAGGCAGGAGGCCTGCGCCTCTTTCGATCTGTATCCCAGTTTGTGCTAGCCTTCTTAAGGCAAACTTGTTTAACTTATGTCTGTACTCAGATATTGTTGCTTCCACTGGCTCGTCTATGATTGAGCACTTGTATTCGAGCCCTCGAGGCCCCTGGCTTGTATTATGATGCTTGTATGACTTATTTTATTTTTAGAGTTGTGTTGTGATATCTTCCCGTGAGTCCCTAATCTTGATCATACACGTTTGCGTGTATGATTAGTGTACGATTGAAACGGGGGCGTCACAAGTTGGTATCAGAGCCGACTGCCTATAGGAATCCCCCTTCCAAACTCCTTGGCCGAAGTCGAGTCTAGACATTTCTAAACTTTTACTAACATGGCTGTGTGCGTTACGGGCCCACGTCGCCATTGGGTGGTATTAGGATCTTTTACTCCTCGTCTATACTCTGGGACTCTGATCTCTCTTCTATTCGGGATAAATGAATTTTGCTAAATCTAACATTAGGATCTCGTTTTCACTTTCACTCGGAGAGCACCTTATTACCGATGATCGTCTCCTTCACCAGAAGACCCTGAAGATAATCTTCGCTATTAACCCGAGAACTTGTGTTCATCGCATTTGCAATTCTCCTTCCACCGTCAACCCTTATGGATAACTACATGCAGTTGTCATTCTTACATTCATCCCCAGTTGGTCTTGTTATTACAAGATACCCCGAAATACTCGTCGTTGTTTCGATAATCCTTTGTGCCTACTGCCTTTTAGTTCCTTGTCGCCTGAATACACCTACAAATTAATCCTCACACTTACCGAGGATTTGTTTCTCCCCAGTTGTTCAGGTGTTTCACAAAATTCTTCGAAATATTATCCGATCTTTCGAGAATTCTCTGCAGCCTATGGCTCTAGAAATTCTTGTCTGCCTGCATTATGGTTAAATCCAAATGCCTAGCATTATTCATTGACATCCTTTGCACTATCAATTTGAGACCGTTGATTCAATATGATGCGGATGTTCGCAATCATTAGTCGCAATTAGAATTCATCCTTCTGGCTCAGACGTCATTTTTGAACATAAGCTGGTTCTCGACCAATCAAATTGTCGTCGATTGTACCCCTAAGCTTACTCATCTTATCCTTCCTTAATCAGAGCGTTTGCTTCTGATCCCTTGATTTGGAAATCATAATTCCTTTGATTTTGAGCTTTCAATCAATCAGTTGTTTCTATAATCTGATCTCCTTACATTCTTTCTTCCTTTGGTTGAGTACAGATGCTCACATAAGACCCCTTGAGGACCACCGGGTCCTTTGTTGGATTTTATCCGACAACGTCCTTCATAATCAATCACTTTGGAAGTTATTTATCTGATATATAATGCCATTGGTAAATCCTATCCTCTGATTGGTCAAGCATGCCCTGCTTTCGAGCTGGTGATAATTACTCTCGAAGCTTGTAGTATATGTTTCTTAGATGCCCCGATGGATTGAACCTATGCCTTCCTTAATATGTGTGAACCCGAAAGTTTTCCAAGGTTCATACTCCTCTGGTAATTCACCAGGTAGATCTTCGCACTCAAATCATTTTTAGTAGAGCAGTGAATGAAAGGTTATGCATTGAAGAAGTGGGAGTCGACCTTGAACTTTTTGTTCATGCCCACAGACACGATGTGGAACTTATCATGAAAGCTTCTTGCAAGAATATTTAATCATTCGAATAATTCTTCCGGTGTCGTAAATTGGATCCCTTGCAGTTATGGTTCCGACCATGCTAACCTTATTCATTATATCTGAAAGGAAACCATTCCAGTGCGTCGTCTATTATGACAAGATTAAAGTATCTGCTATTGCAAGTCAACGCTCCAGTTCAGTTTCTCCTTTCCCCGTCATAGTCACTCCACGGGTTCTGGGTTGTCGTCAACCGAGAACACCGATTTGTGAATCAAATCAACACTGAGATTCAGTACTCCCAGTACTTTGTTGTTGAGAAGTTTAATACTCCATCACGTCACTCCTAGCCTCATCGGCTACATCATTATCGTGCTAATTTTAACTATGCTACCTGGTCCTTCTTCCCGGAGCACAATTTTTGATGATGAGCTAAGCTTATGTAGATCTTCCTCATCATATCATATCACCTTGAACCGCAAGCTTGGTCTCGAGTTTGTGTCGTACCCTTGGTTCCAATAACCTTTCGCTTCACCATTCCTTTGACTTGATGTCATTGCCGATCGATTACATCTTGAAATCTCTCGACAAATGTGTCGTGATCATCATCAACCTTCTGAGCTCTTCCAGGATATTATTCGAATTCATGACGAGAAATACCATCCTTGCCCTCGATGATTTGTGTTATCATTGGCCATTTTCTTGCCTTCCCTCCAACACAAACTTGTTCGTGTTTTGTGTTATACCTTGAGTTCCTTGCTCCAGCATTTGTTCTTCCTTACCTTGGAATATTACCACCTTGTATGACAAGAATGGCGTGGGAATTTCACCACCTCCTGAGAATTCTTGATACAAGTGATACTTCTCACCATCACCATTCCTTCTTGGTCCCCGTGTTGTTTATAACCGGAATGCCGACAAATGAACTATGATGTGTGAATTCAAAACTTCTAGCAACCCTATCGCTTGTAAGTTACGAATGATAGTTGCTTTCTTCTTGTGTTGGTTATTGACTCATCATCCTAACATTGATCATGCTACTTAGCCCATATTTCGGGTGCACTTTTCAACCAATGTTTAAGTGTGTATGTTTTTCCTGGAGCATACATCATTATGTCATTTGATATGACAAATGTTATCTCCTTGTTCACATAATTGTGGAAATCCCGATGCTATGTCGTTGAGTCCATCAGCCACCCCTTATCCTCTCCTTGGTTTAATGATGAACTCTTGTTTCGGAACTCGCTTCCATAGTTCATTTCCCGAGAATCTTACAACGTCATCTCGACAATTTGTGTTGAACTTTTCTTCTTAGGCATCCTGAGTCTGAGGTATCCTGACACCAATCAGATATGAAACTCGGTTAGATATGATGGTTGGAACATTTTCCAAGAGTCATAGCAATGGTGTTTTTATAAACCAGTAAGGTGACGTCATGCCTAGCACACCTGGCCGGAGGACCTATTGCAATTGTATCCTTTTACCAAGGTTAGCCATTCGCCCATGAGGAAATTGTAAGACTTATTCTATAAGTTGTTTCAGATGGATCCTTTGCGTATCCAACGTCTGATCTTTACCCAGTGACCATGTCAATGCTATATCGAAGCATGTCTATGGTACTTCGATTTTCAACAAGAACATTTGAAGCCCAATGCTAAATGTTTCCTGCTCAATTATCCAAACACCGCTGTATGGGTAATGTCATGAAATTTCTCTCCCCTACGTAAAGAGTTTTCTACATTATATCCTGTCATGGATATCATGCTCTGCTTGTCCTTGGGAAGGATATAACCTTGAAAATTGTGTTTAAACACATTTTCCTTTCCATTGTTCTGTTTAATCTGATAATCATATTTTCCTTTTCATTGGTTGGTTTAACGTTGCTTGTGATCTATATGATTTAAACAGTAATATTCTCCTGCTTATGTAAACATCTCGGTGTACAATTCTGTCAGCAAGACCCTGTTACTATTGTTGATGACATTCCGGTAGCCACCGATGGACGAAAACTTTGCCTATTGGTCCGCCTCGTTCAACGAGCAGGAAAATGGTTCTCTTCGTCCCTCGCCCTTGGTATCGACATTGTTGCCAACATAACTGATAGGCTACCCTCTGACATGTCTTGCTATCATGACCGTGCAAGATGTCAACGCCTTTCCTACTTTTAACCACATGGTGGGCCCATAACCCACAAGTCCACATGATCGATACCTGACTCTCCTGTACACCCCCAGTTTCCTAAGTTATTCCTCGCGCGTGGCCTCATATGTAATTCACGAGCCACCTTCCTAGTGATCTATTCTGGTAATAGACGCAAATACTCAATCTCGTTGCTCTGGGCCCCTTTCGCACGTTGCTTCAGACATCGAACGATTCCCTATCCGTTTGAAACTTCTCATGGTACCTTCTTACTTTGCTCTTGATATCTTCTTAAGTTTCAATTCGAGAGATACTTATGCTTCTTCCCATGAGTTAACCGACCGATGCTCAATCTAGTTAGAACCCGTCCTTATAGAGTTTTTCCCCTCTTATCCTTTCGTAAGTTCGGTGAAGTTCCTGAAGGAAGGACGACAACCTCATCATGTTGTATTGATGCATAGGAATGAAGACATCAATGCTATGGATCGACCACTTCGAGAAGAGCAACCTAGACCGAGAAGACTCGCTAGAATTTCGTAACCAAATCCTTTCCCCATTACTCCCCCTCGTAAATCTCGGGACGAGATTTCTTGTAGTGGAGGAGAATTGTGATGCCCGGATAATTAAGCTACAGTGATCCCCGCTAATGATGCCACGTCACCTCGGTTACTGTGGATAAACTCGCGTTAGTTCGAAACCTAGTTCGAATTTCAAATTTAAAACAAAGGCAAACAATAAAAGTTTTCAAACACTAAACTAAAATGTTCGGAGTGTGCCAATTAATGCTTAGATATTTATGGTGAATAAACCACGGTTTTACAGAATGTCTAAATACTTTAAAATAAATTAAAACAAAAAAGAAATAAGATGAGAAAAAGAAAAGGAAAAACAAAAACAGAAAACAGAAAACTAACAAAAAAGAAAAGGAGCCCCCCTCCCACTGGGCCAACCGGCCCAGCTGGCCACCAGGCCGACTAGGCTGGCCCACCCCACTCCCTATACACCCCCTCCCAAACCCTAACCGACACCCAGCACCCCCACTCCCCCACTCGCTCGCCTCTCCCTCTCCTCTCGATCCCATCTGGATCGGGGAGGGGCCCGACCTCGGCGCGCCGACCGCGCCGCCCGTCCTCCCCGCGACCTGACGCCGCCGCCGCACACTGTCGCCGCCTCGTTCCGCCTGGACCCCGCCGTTCGTCGGACTCCCTCGCCGGATCTTGACCTCGCCGTCACCCGAAGCCGACTCGCCGGACTGCCTCCCCATCTCCGTCGCACGTCCCCGTCTTCCACCCCGAGCCCCGCTACCCTAGTCCCTACAGCCCCACGGTGAGGAACCTCGGCGTCCTCCCCTGCTCTGACCCTGCACGGCTGCGCCCGGTCATGCCTCCGCTCACACGCAGCTCGCCCCCTCCCCTGCACACCGCTCGGGGCCGCACCGAGCGCCCCCTGCACGCGCCTGTGTGCGCCCACCCGCGCCCCGTGGTTGCGCCCTCGACCATCGTTGTCGGTTGCCTGTGTAGCGCCGCTCTCCTCCCCGTGCTCGCACCGTTGCTGTGCGCCCCGTGCCACGCACTCCGGCCCGCCACTGCTTCCCCCCGCTCTGCTCCGCCTCCGGCCGCGGCCAAGCCCGCGCCCGCTGCCTGCCGCGCACCCTCGGCCCCTACTGCTCCCTCGCCCGCATCACCTCCGCCGCACTGGAGCCCCGACCATGGCCGCTGGCCGCGCACGGGCCATGGCCTCGTCGGCTCTGCCTCCGCCGCCGCACTAGGCCACCAGCCCCGCTCGCGCCCGCTACTGCCCCGACCCTGCTCGCTTCGTCGCCGCCTCCACCGCGCTTGCTCGCCGCAGCCGCTGGCGCCCCGGCGCCTCCACTGGCCTGGGCCGGCGCCCAAACGGGCTGACGCCCGCAGTGCCCGCTAGCGCCCATTGCCCGCTAAGGACCTCCTGCCTATGACGAGTGGGCCCCAGCCCCTGAGAACGTTAAAGAAAAAGAATATGAAAAAAAGTAAAGTAAATAATAATTAAATTAATTAATTAAGTGAACTAATTAACCTAATTAATCGTGTTACTTAACCTGTTAACTACTTAATTAGTCTAACTAATCCTGTTAGTTAACTAGGCAGCCAATGACAGGGGGCCCCACCCCCTGTTGACCAGTTAAAGTTTGACCGGTCAACTGGGTCCCCCTGGTCCCACATGTCAGCGAGTGTACATTTTTGGGTACACTGTGCTGGGTACATCTAGCAATTTAACATTAAATTTTTGAATTAAAATAAATTAGAAAATGAATTAAAACTTTGGAAATTGATATAAAATAATCCGTAACTCGGATAAAAATACTTTGTACATGAAAGTTGCTCAGAACGACGAGACAAATCCGAATACGTAGCCCGTTCGTCCGCCACACATCCCTAGCATAGCAAACATGCAACTTTCCCCCTCCGGTTCATCTGTCCGGAAACGCGAAACACCGGGGATACTTTTCCGGATGTTTCCCCCCTTCACCGGTATCACCTACTACCGCGTTAGGGCACACCTAGCAACGCTCATTGTCATGTCATGCATCGTCATGCATATGTTTGCATTATATTTATTGTTTCTTCCCCCTCTTCCCTCGCTAGACACCGAGACCGACGCCGCTGCTACCCAGTACGACTACGGTGTTGACGACCCCTCCTTCTCGGCTGAGCTTCCAGGCAAGCCCCCCTTGATCACCAGATAGCGCCTATTCCTTCTCTCTACTGCTTGCATTAGAGTAGTGTAGCATGTTACTGCTTTCGATTAATCCTATTCTGCTGCTTAGCCTGACATTGTTGCTACAGTTGTTGATACCTTACTTGCAATCCTAAATGCTTAGTATAGGATGCTAGTATTCCATCAGTGGCCATACATTCTTGTCCGTCTGCCATGCTATACTACCGGGCCGTGATCACTGGGGAGTTGATCAGTATATACTTACATACATATTATATGATACATGTGGTGACTAAAGTCGGGTCGGCTCGTAGAGTACTCGCAAGTGATTCCAATGTGGGGGCTGAAAGGACAGGTGGCTCCATCCCGGTAGAGGTGGGCCTGGGTTCCCGACGGCCCCTATTGTTACTTTGTGGCGGAGCGACAGTGCAGGTTGAGACCACCTAGGTGAGAGGTGGGCCTGGCCCTAGTCGGCGTCCGCGGTTACTTCATAATAACACGCTTAACGAGATCTTGGTATTTGATCTGAGTTGGGTCGTTGACCTTATACGCACTAACCGCCACGTGGGACAAGATATGGGCAACCGGTGTCATGGTATCAGCCGAAGCTCTTTTTGACGTCAGCGACTGAGCGGCGCACGCCGGGTTGGACCGCATAACGCAACTTCCTTTGTAATGGAGGTTGCTAGGTCTGCTCACCGGCCGCGTACGCAACGTGCAGGTGTGCAATTGGCGATGGGCCCAGACCCCTGCGCGCATAGGATTTAGACCGGCGTGCTAACCTCTCTGTTGAGCCTAGGTAGGGCTGCGACATGTTGATCTCCCGAGGCCGGACATGACCCAGGAAAGTGTGCCCGACTAGAGGGATCGAGCGTGTCGGGTAATGTGGTGCACCCCTGCAGGGAAGTTGATCTATTCGAATAGCCGTGTCCACGGTAACAGGCGACCCGGAGTTGTACCTTGACCTTATGATAACTAGAACCGGATACTTAATAAAACACACCCTTCCAAGTGCCAGATATAACCCGGTGATCGCTCTCACACAGGGCGACGAGGGGAGGATCGCCGGGTAGGATTATGCTATGCGATGCTACTTGGTGAACTTACCATCTACTCTCTTCTACATGCTGCAAGATGGAGGCTGCCAGAAGCGTAGTCTTTGATAGGACTAGCTATCCCCCTCTTATTCTGGCATTCTGCAGTTCAGTCCACCGACATTGCCCCTTTACACAGATACCCCTGCATATGTAGTGTAGATCCTTGCTTGCGGGTACTTTGGTTGAGTACTCACGGTTGCTTTTCTCCCTCTTTTCCCCCTTTTCATTCTACCTGGTTGTCGCAACCAGATGTTGGAGCCCAGGAGCCAGACACCACCGTCGACGACGACTCCTGCTACACCGGAGGTGCCTACTACTACGTGCAGGCCGCTGACGACGACCAGGAGTAGTTTAGGAGGATCCCAGGCAGGAGGCCTGCGCCTCTTTCGATCTGTATCCCTGTTTGTGCTAGCCTTCTTAAGGCAAACTTGTTTAACTTATGTCTGTACTCAGATATTGTTGCTTCCGCTGACTCGTCTATGATCGAGCACTTGTATTCGAGCCCTCGAGGCCCCTGGCTTGTATTATGATGCTTGTATGACTTATTTTATTTTTAAAGTTGTGTTGTGATATCTTCCCGTGAGTCCCTGATCTTGATCGTACACGTTTGCATGTATGATTAGTGTACGATTGAATCGGGGGCGTCACAGACAATCGGAGTGACAAATCCTAATCTCGATCTATGCCAACTCAACAAGTACCATCGGAGACACCTATAGAGCACCTTTATAATCACCCAGTTACATTGTGACGTTTGATAGCATACAAAGTGTTCCTCCGGTATTCGGGAGTTGCATAATCTCATAGTCATAGGAACATGTATAAGTCATGAAGAAAGCAATAGCAACATACTAAACGATCAAGTGCCAAGCTAACGGAATGGGTCAAGTCAATCACATCATTCTCTAATGATGTGATCCCGTTAATCAAATGACAACCCATGTCTATGGCTAGGAAACTTAACCATCTTTGATTCAACGAGTTAGTCAAGTCGAGGCATACTAGTGACACTCTGTTTGTCTATGTATTCACACATGTACTAAGTTTCTGGTTAATACAATTCTAGCATGAATAATAAACATTTATCATGAAATAAGGAAATAAATAATAACTTTATTATTGCCTCTAGGGCATATTTCCTTCAGCTCCTCCCTAGCCTTGGGCATGCTCTGGCGTGAGATGCGTGGAGTGGAGGGGTGGTGTGCACCTCGGTGTCCGACGCACAAGGTATACGGCGACCACGACTTGTCGCAGGTGTGGCTTTGGTTCAACTGGGTCCAGGCTCTGCTCGGCTCCAGATCTGGAGGCCCCGTGTGGGTGTGGTGTTTTCTGTTCCCGGGACAGCCTGTGGCTACTTCGCTTGCGATGTTAGTGGATAGGGTACTGGTGAAAAGCAGTTTGCAGTTTGGGTGGCGTCATTGTGGGTGAAAGCCAGGCTTCGGTTCCGGCCGAAGCCAACGGCGGCGGTGCTCGTGGACGCCGCCCCCCTGTTGAAGGCGTCATGCTGCGGTGCCCATCTACCCCCCGAGATGCTCTAAGGAGGACTCCAGATCTGGGTCTCCTCGCGATGGTGACGCTCAACGTCACGTTCCCTCATGAATCTTCGTCCTGGAGCTTGGTTTGGCTAGTGTGACCAGTGACTCGAAGGGAGGTGGTTCTCTGTCAGCGTGATCTTGGCTCGACCACGCCCTGGAGTGGGTCCAATTGTCATTCGAAGCTGGGTTAGCGGGGCTTGCTGGATCACCTCGTTTCCTGTACGATGTCTCTCCCCTTTGTGGGGTGTTGTTGGGTCGCGACCAGACGACCAACGTTTGAGGCCCTTCTCCTTGCTTGGTTAGATGAAGATGGAAACTGTGGTACCCCTCCGTGTTGGTTGCGCTGATGAGATTTGGGATGCCGCTCGGTGGAGGTGGCGCGTCTAGCCTCACGTCGTCGGTGGTTGGAGCTTCTCGGGGCCTGGCAATGACACCGCTTGGTGTACTGGAGCGACTAATTTTCTCCCTGTATGCTCTTCTTTAGCGGTTTTTCAGGGTTATGTTGTGTGCATGGGTGTGTTTTTCGGTTGTGTCTCTTATGTGTTGTTTCCCCGTGTATTCTTTTTCACTTGTACTATCTTGTATGGAGCCATGAGGCTTCTAGGCGATTGAATATATTTAGGTGGGGATTCACTCCTCTGTTTTCATTAAAAGAAAAAGTGATTAGGATGAGTAAAAAACAACTTTAGACATTGTATCGAGAAGTAGTATGAATTTTGCATGAAATGATTCAATATTAGGAAAGTATTTCACAAAATACGTTTGTGCGTTTTGAAACAACGGTTAAATATCTGTTAGAAACAAAAGCATCTTCGGAACTGGTCTTCGTTGAGGTTCTTGCCCTGCGTGATCTGATTCCAGTACAAAAGAAGGAACCACGGTCGATGTTCGGATAAACCTTTGTTTTTTCTTTTTCTTTTGGCGTGTGGGTTGATCATTTGTTTGGGGGATGGCCGGGGCCATGCCGCCGGCGTCGCCATCCGGGTGCAGTCAGGAGTAGTTGAGGACACGAGCGACGGAACATGGGAGGAACTGTTGGAGCAACAGGGGAATGCCGAACGCATGCCTTCCTTTTTCTCTTCCCCCCTTATCTTCTCTTTGGTTTTTGATTGAGTGAGCAGCGCGGCGCACGTCTTCCACGGTCCCATAATTAAATCGGGGCAACCGAATGCTGTCTGCTTGTCTCTCACTCCTGCCCATCCATTATCGGAGGCTGCATGATATCGAAGGTTGTTCGGCTTTTGTCCACCAGAGTTGGATCCATTCCCCGCGCCGTGTCTTATTCTACGCGTGCGGGGCGATAGAACGGGTGAAATCATCAGGTGGCACCATATGTACAGTTTCATGAAAATGGTGCGAGTTCAGGTGGCACGTGTACTGTCCAGACAATAAATGGTCGGATCTACAGTATATGAAAAGAGAGTGACGGCAGGGTGAAGCGTTGTTGGATCAGGTCGCCGAGCGTTGTGACGGTGCTGGATTTGCGCGTCGACTGATCAAGGATCACGCACCCCTCCCATCCCCCATGGTCCCGTGATGTGTATGATCGATGATGAACAAGAAAGAAAGAGATGGATACAGGCCTCTTGTACGGTCCTTCATCAAGGCATATGTCAACACCACCAACCCTCAAAAGATCGCACATTCGGTGGAATGCAATGGATAATTTGTCACCCTATTACCTACCTAGCTTAATCTTTTTTTTGAACGTCATGGCAACACATATCATTTTCTTCTTAAAAGAATAGTCAGCGACTCCTTTCGGCATAAGACGTCGACATCTAGGATTATGAGGGCATCCCCAACGGCAATCCATAAATTTCCTTCCGCATCCGTCCTCGGACAGGAGGCCTAGTTCACGGACACGGTGTGGGAGGACGCCATTGAACCGTAGCCGCATACATTTTCACAACAACTCGAACCGACCAGACGAAATTCTATCAAACCGGAAATTTTTTGATATAAGACGACGAATTTTATTGAAAGTAGGATAATTTGTACATAAAACTGAACGATATTTCGTCCGATGAACTAAAACCCCAAAACTAAAACCCTAAACTATCATATAATTCACAGTGACCTCGTAGGTCATGCTGGGCTGGCCGGCGGCTTCTCCTCCGTCATCGTTTCCCGACCTGGCGTTGGAGTCAGAGTCGTCGGGCTTGGGGCGGCGGAAGGTGGAGACGTCGCGGCAGGGCTTCCCGCGCGGCCGCCTGGCGCTTGCGGATGATCCTCTCCACCTCCTCCTGCGCCGTGCGCAGTGCGGCTACGGCCACCGAGGACGTGGGCTAGGGGAGAGGGCGGCGGTCGTTGGAGGCGTCGTCACTGGCAGCGACGGCGATCTCGATGAGGGACCATTCCTTGCCGTACCTGGCCATCTCCTTGTCCAGGCATCGTCACTTGGCCGTCTCCGACATCATCACAGAGCGGTCCAGGGCTCAAGCGTACGCCAGGTCCGGGTCCACTGCGATGTATGGCGGCGGGACGTCCGAGTCCACGAACTTGGATCTGCGCGCGGCCTTGCGGCTATCCCGCCGGCGCTGTTCTCGGTCGGCGTACTCCTGCACCGTCACGGCGCTCCGGGATGACAATGAGGAGCCGCCGCCACAGAGGCATTGCAGAATGCGCCATGCGCCTTGGGCAGGGGCGGCGGCGAGCGGCGCTCCTCCTTCATGACGCGCCGGGGCAGCGGCGAGAGCCGCTCTTCCTGGACACAGCGTCCGATTTGGACGCCGCAACTGCGGAGAGTGTGGAGGGGATGCTGGCTCCGGCTTCATGGGGAGGAGCACCCCCGGTGGCGGCGCCGGGCTGTTGGTGTGGACGGCAGAGCGACGGAGCATCAGCTCCATTTGCTCCTCCAACTCCGCGTCCGTGCCGGCATAGACCTGGCCCGGCACCACCGGCATGAATTGCGGTGGCGGCGGCTGCTGTTCCTCCTCATTGTCGGAGGAGATGACTATCTCCGCCATCGTCGAGTCACCGCCAGCCGACGAGGACGACGTCCCCGGAGTTCGAGGGCGGTGTCTCCACGAGCCGCCAGATCCCGTCCCGGAACCGCCTACCAGCGCCGACGCCCAGGACTTGCCCATCACCGGAGATGTGGATGGAGATGGGCGGGGAGGGGACGAGGAGAAGGATGCGATGTGGACGGCGCCCGAGCGCGGCTTAAGTAGCCGCGGCAGGCCATGCGAAGGGCCAGTCAGCCGCTTCAAAGCGGCGCAGCGGCCGGAGTTGGTCCCTCGGGAACCTGCGTTCGCATTGAAGCGACGGCTGCTAAGAGGTCGCGTCGGTCAACGCTGCCCTCCCTCCCTTCGGTCATATCGTGACATCAATGCCGGTTGTTGGGAAACGTTGCATGAAAAAAAAAATCTACGCACACGCAAGATCTATCCATGGAGATGCATAGCAACGAGAGGGGAAGAGTGTGTCTACGTACCCTCGTAGACCATAAGCGGAAGCGTTTAACAACGCGGTTGATGTAGTCGAACTTCTTCGCGCTCCAACCAATCAAGTACCGAACCTACGACACCTCTGCCTTCATCACACGTTCTGCTCGGTGACGTCCTCCGTCTTCTTGATCCAGCAAGATGGCGAGGTAGTGGATGAGTTCCGGCAGCACGACGGCGTGGTGACGGTAATGGTGAAGCTATCTCCGCAGGGCTTCGTCAAAGCACTACGAAAATATGACCGGGGGTGTAAACTGTGGAGGGGGGCGACGCACACGGCTAAGACAATGTTCTGGTGTGCTAGGCGCCCCTCCCTCATATATATAGATGGGAGGAAGAGGAGATAGGCCAAGGGGCGCCCCAGGTAGGTCCGAATCCTACTTGGGCTTGCCCTAGGTCGCCCCCCTTTCCTTCTTTTGGCGCCAAGGGGGAGTAAGGGGGAGGTGCCCCCCTTCATTTCTATCACAAGGGGGGAAAGGCAGGAGGAGGTGGCGCCCCCCTTTCTTTCTTCTAGGGCTGGCGACCAGGGAGACGGCGCGCCAGCCCCTCTGTCGGCTGGTGTGTGCCTCTCCTTGGCCCATTAGGCCCATAGACATCTCGGGGCCTCCCGGAACCCCTTCCGGTGATCCGATGACTACCCGGTGCACTCCGAAACTATTCTGGTGTCCGAATACCATCGTCCTATATATCAATCTTTACCTATCGACCATTTCGAGATTCCTCGTCATGTCCGTGATCTCATCCGGGACTCCGAACGACATTCGGTCACCAAATCATATAACTCATATAACACTATATCGTCAACGGACGTTAAGCATGCGAACCCTACGGGTTCGAGAACTATGTAGACATGACCGAGACACCTCTCCGGTCAATAACCAATAGTGGAACATGGATGCCCATATTGGCTCCTACATATTCTACGAATATCTTTATCGCTCGAACCGTTATGACAACATACGTAATTCCCTTTGTCCATCGGTATGTTACTTGCCCGAGATTCGATCGTCGGTATCTTCATACCTAGTTCAATCTCGTTACTGGCAAGTCTCTTTACTCGTTCCGTAATACATCACCTCGGGATTAACTCCTTAGTCATTTTCTTGCAAGCTTATGATGTGTATTACCGAGAGGGCCCAGAGATACCTCTCCGATATTCGGAGTGACAAATCCTAATCTCGATCTATGCCAACTCAACAAACACCTTCGGAGATACCTGTAGAGCATCTTTATGATCACCCAGTTACGTTGTGACGTTTGATAGCACACAAGGTATTCCTCCGGTATCCGGGAGTTGCATAATCTCATAGTCGAAGGAATATGTATTTGACATGAAGAAAGGAATAGCAATAAACTGAACGATCAATATGCTAAGCTAACGGATGGGTCTTGTCCATCACATCATTCTCCTAATGATGTGATCCCGTTATCAAATGACAACACATGTCCATGGTTAGGAAACCTTAACCATGTTTGATCAACATGCTAGTCTAGTAGAGGCTCACTAGGGACACGCTATTTGTATATGTATTCACACATGTATTTAAGTTTCTGATCAATATAATTCTAGCATGAATAATAAACCTTTATCATGAATAAGGAAATATAAAAGTAGGGACAAATGCATTTTTGCCCTTAGTCGGAACCACCCCACGGGATTTACCCTTACTTTTCAGCTCTGCTCAGTTTTGCCCTTAGATTTGTCTCTGTGGTCGTCCAAGTTCCCTTTTGCCGTTTGACCAATGCTTTGAAAATTCATAACAAATTCATATGAACTCATAAAAATGCAAATAAGACATCCAAATATTCAGACAATCATTACTTTTATAAGCATGTCATTAGTATTCAGGAAAAGGTATTGTTTAAACTACCCAATGTTATTAATGTTATTACCATTAGTAAACATAAAAAGCTATAAACAATAATATTTTCGTGAATAAAATTATATGCAAATCTAGGTGATGTTTTCTGAACATTCTCATATCTTATTTGCATTTTTCTGATTTCATATGAATTTACTATGAACTTTCAAATGACTTTGACCATTACATTGAAAATTCATAACAAGTTCATATGAACTCTGAAAAATGAAATAAGATATCAAAATGTTCAGAAAACATCGCCTACATTTGCGTGTAATTTTTATTCATGCAAAAGTATTATTTATACCATTTTATGTTTAAAATTGTTAATAACATTAATATCCTTGGGTAGTTTAAACATTACTTTTTTCCAGAATGAAAATGACATGCTCATAAAGGTAACGTTTTCATGAACATTTTGATATCTTATTTGCATTTTTATGAATTCATATGAATTAGTTATGAATCTTTAAAGTATTGGTCAAACGGTCAAAGGGCACTCAAATGACCCTTGAGACAAATCTAAGGGCAAAACTGAGCAGATCTGAAAAGTAAGGGCAAAACCCGTGGCGTGGCACAACTAGGGGCACAAGTGTAATTGTTCCAATATAAAATAACAACTTTATTATTGCCTCTAGGGCATATTTCCTTCAGTCTCCCGTTTGCACTAGAGTCAATTATCTAGGTTATATAGTAATGAATCTAACACCCATGGAGTCTTGGTGCTGATCATGTTTTGCTCCCGGAAGAGGCTTAGTCAACGGGTCTGCCGCATTCAGATCCGTATGTATTTTGCAAACTTCTATGTCTCCATCCTTGACCTTTTCACAAATGGAGTTGAAGCGTCTCTTCATGTGTTTGGTTCTCTTATGAAACCTGGATTCCTTCGCCAAGGCAATTGCTCCAGTGTTGTCACAAAAGATTTTCATTGGACCCGATGCACTAGGTATTACACCCAGATCGGATATGAACTCCTTCATCCAGGCTCCTTCATGTGCTGCTTCCGAAGCAGCTATGTACTCCGCTTCACACGTAGATCCCACCACGATGCTCTGCTTGGAACTGCACCAACTGACAGCTCCACCATCCAATATAAATATGTATCCGGTTTGTGACTTAGAGTCATGTGGATCAGTGTTGAAGCTAGCATCGACATAACCATTTACGATGAGCTCTTCATCATCTCCATAATGAGAAACATATCCTTGGTCCTTTTCAGGTACTTAGGATGTTCTTGACCGCTGTCCAGTGATCCACTCCTGGATTACTTTCGTACCTCCCTGCCAAACTAATGGCAAGGCACACATCAGGTCTGGTACACAACATAGCATACATGATAGAACCTATGGATTTTCTCTCCATCTTGTGTAGTGGTCGGGCATTGAGTCTGACTCAATTTCACACCTTGTAACACAGGCAAGAACCCTTTCTTTGACTGATCCATTTTGAACTCTTCAAAACTTTATCAAGGTATGTGCTTTGTGAAAGTCCTATTAAGCGTCTCGATCTATCTCAATAGATATTGATGCCCAATATATAAGCAGCTTCACCGAGGTCTTTCATTGAAAAATTCTTATTCAAGTATCCTTTTATGCTATCCAGAAATTCTATATCATTTCCAATCAACAATATGTCATTCACATATAATATCAGAAATGCTACAGAGCTCCCACTCAATTTCTTGTAAATACAGGCTTCACCGTAAGTCTGTATAAAACCATATGCTTTGACCACCTCATCAAAGCGTATATTTCAACTCCGAGATGCTTGCACCAGTCCATAGATGGATCGCTGGAGCTTGCACACTTTGTTAGCACCTTTAGGATCGACAAAACCTCCCGGTTGCATCATATACAACTCTTCTTTGAAAAATCCATTAAGGAATGCAGTTTTGACGTCCATTTGCCAGATTTCATAATTATAAAATGCGGCAATTGCTAACATGATTCGGACATACTTAAGCATCGCCACGGGTGAGAAAGTCTCATCGTAGTCAACTCCTTGAACTTGTCGAAAACCTTTCGCGACAAGTCGAGCTTTGTAGACAGTAACATTACCATCAGCATCAGTCTTCTTCTTGAAGATCCATTTATTCTCAATGGCTTGCCGATCATTGGGCCAGTCCACCAAAGTCCACACTTCGTTCTCATACATGGATCCTATCTCAGATTTCATGGTCTCAAGCCATTTATCGGAATCTGGGCTCATCATAGCTTCTTCATAGTTCATAGGTTCGCCTTGGTCTAGTAACATGACTCCCAGAATAGGATTACTGTACCACTCTGGTGCGGTCGTGCTCTGGTTGACCTATGAGGTTCAGTAGCAACTTGATTTGAAGTTTCATGATCATTATCATTTGCTTCCTCTCTAGTTGATGTAGGCATCACTGGAACGGTTTTCTGTGATGTGCGGCTTTCCAATTCGAGAGAAGGTATAATTACCTCATCAAGTTCTACTTTCCTCCTTCTCACTTCTTTCGAGAGAAACTATTTCTCTAGAAAGGTTCCATTCTGGCAACAAAGATCTTGCCTTCGGATCTGTGGTAGAAGGTGTACCCAATTGTTTCCTTTGAGTATCCTATGAAGACGCACATCTCTGATTGGGGTTCGAGCTTATCAGGCTGAAGCTTTTTGACATAAGTGTCACAATCCCAAACTTTAAGAAACGACAGCTTAGGTTTCTTGCCAAACCACAGTTCATACGGTGTCGTCTCAACGGATTTAGACGGTGCCCTATTTAACATGAATGCGGCTGTCTCTAATGCATACCCCAAAACGATAGTGGTAAATCGGTAAGAGACATCATAGAATGCACCATATCCAATAAAGTACGGTTACGACGTTCGGACACACCATTGCGCTGTGGTGTTCCTGGTGACGTGAGTTGTGAAACAATTCCACATTGTTTTAAATGGAGGCCAAACTCGTAACTCAAATATTCACCTCCGCGATCAGATCATAGAAACTTTATTGTCTTTGTTACGATGATTCTCCACTTCACTCTGAAATTCTTTGAACTTTTCAAATGTTTTAGACTTGTGTTTCATCAAGTAGATATACCCATATCTACTCAAATCATATGTGAAGGTGAGAAAATAACGATACCCGCCGCGTGCTTCAACACTCATCGGACCGCATACATCGGTATGTATTATTTTCAATAAGTCATTAGCTCGTTCCATTGTTCTGGAGAATGGAGTTTTAGTCATCTTGCCCATGAGGCATGGTTCGCAAGTATCAAATGATTCATAATCAAGTGATTCCAAAAGTCCATTTGCATGGAGTTTCTTCATGCGCTTTACACCAATATGACCTAAACGACGGTGCCACAAATATGTTGCACTATCATTATCAACTTTGCATCTTTTGGCATCAATATTATGAATATGTGTATCACTATGATCGAGATTCAACAAGAACAGACCACTCTTCAAGGGTGCATGAACATAAAAGACATTACGCATATAAATAGAACAACCATTATTCTCTGACTTAAATGAATAACCGTCTCGCAATAAACAAGATCCAGATATAATGTTCATGCTCAATGCTGGCACAAAATAACAAATATTTAGGTCTAAAACTAATCCTGAAGGTAGATGTAGAGGTAGCGTGCCGACGGCGATCACATCGACTTTGGAACCATTTCTGGCGTGCATCGTCACCTCGTCCTTAGCCAATATTCGTTTATTCCACAGCTCCTGTTTCGAGTTACAAATACGAGCAACCGAACCAGTATCAAATACCCAAGTGCTGCTACGAGCATTAGTAAGGTACACATCAATAACATGCATATCAAATATACCTTTGTTCACTTTGCCATCCTTCTTATCCGCCAATTATTTGGGGCAGTTCTGCTTCCAGTGACTAGTCCCTTTGCAGTAGAAGCACTCAGTTTCAGGCTTGGGTCCAGCTTTGGGCTTCTTCCCGGGAGTGGCAACTTGCATGCCATTCTTCTTGAAGTTCCCTTTCTTTCCCTTGCCCTTTTTCTTGAAACTAGTGGTCTTGTTAACCATCAACACCTGATGCTCCTTCTTGATTTCTACCTTCGCAGCCTTGAGCATTGCGAAGAGCTCAGGAATTGTTTTGTTCATCCCTTGCATATTATAGTTCATCATGAAGCCTTTGTAGCTTGGTGGCAGTGATTGAAGAACTCTGTAAATAACAAAATCAACTGGAAGATCAACTCCCAGCTGAGTCAAGTGGTTATGATACCCAGACATTTTCAGTATGTGTTCACTGATAGAACTGTTCTCCTCCATCTTGCAGCTATAAGAACTTGTTGGAGACTTCATATCTCTCAACCTGGGCATTTGTTTGAAATATTAACTTCAACTCTTGGAACATCTCATATGCTCCATGACGTTCAAAACGTCTTTAAAGTCCCGGTTCTAAGCCGTAAAGCATGGCACACTGAACTATAGAGTAGTCATCAGACCGCGTTTGCCAGACATTCACAGCGTCGAGATTAGCAGGAGGGGGCTTGTCACCTAGTGGTGCACCAAGGACATAATTCTTCTGTGCAGCAATGAGGATAATCGTCAAGTTACGGACCCAGTCTGTGTAGTTGCTACCATCATCTTTCAACTTAATTAGCTTTCTCTAGGAACGCATTAAAATTCAGGGGAACGGTAGCTTGGGCCATTGATCTACAACATAGATATGCAAAACTATAAGACTAAGTGATGTCACTTGAAGCTACGTCGGTATTTCCCCAAAGAGGAAGGGATGGCGCAGCACAGCGGCAGTAGGTATTTCCCTCAGATATGAAACCAAGGTTATCGAACCAGTAGGAGAACCAAGCAACACAACGTAAACAGTCCCTGCACAAAAATAACAGCCACTCGCAACCCGACGTGTTAAAGGGGTTGTCAATCCCTTTCGGGGTACGACGCCTCAAACGGTGCGTGGACAGGATAAAGTTGAAATAGATTGAAATAATAGATCGCAAATAAAATAAAGTGCAGCAAAGTATTTTTGTATTTTTGGTTTAATAGATCTGAATAAAAAGAGCAAATAAAATAGATCGCAAAGCAAATGTATGAGAAAGAAGACCCGGGGGCCGTAGGTTTCACTAGTGGCTTCTCTCGAGAAAATAGCAAACGGTGGGTAAACAAATTACTGTTGGGCAATTGATAGAACTTCAAATAATCATGAAGATATCCAGGCAATGATCATCACATAGGCATCATGTCCAAGATTAGTAGACCGACTCCTGCCTGCATCTACTACTATTATTCCACACATCGACCGCTATCCAGCATGCATCTAGTGTATTAAGTTCATGGAAAAATGGAGTAATGCAATAAGAAAGATGACATGATGTAGACAAGATCCGTTTATCTATGGTGGTAGATATAGATCCCATATTTTTATCCTTAGTAGCAACGATACATACGTGTCGGTTCCCTTTCTGTCACTGGGATCAAGCACCGTAAGATCGAACCCACTACCGGGCGCCTCTTTGCATTGCAAGATAAATAGATCAAGTTGGCCAAACAAAACCAAATATTGGAGAAGAAATACGAGGCTATAAGAGATCAAAGAAACTCAAATAACTTTCATGGATATAAATTGATATAACTGATCATAAACTCGAAGTTCATCAGATCCCAACAAACACACCGCAAAAGAATTACATCATATGGATCTCCAAGAGACCATTGTATTGAGAATTCAGCGAGAGAGAGGAAGCCATCTAGCTACTAACTACGGACCCGAAGGTCTACAAAGAACTACTCACGCATCATCGGAAAGCCACCAATGGAAGTGGTGAACCCCTCCATGATGGTGTCTAGATTGGATCAGGTGGTTCTGGACTCTGCGGCGGCTGGATGAATATTTCGTCGACTCCCCTAGGGTTCTGGTATTTTTGGGGTATTTATAGAGCAAAGAGGCGGTCCGGGGGGCACCAGAGGTGGGCACAATTCACCAGGGCGCGTTTGGGCCTCATGGCACGCCCTGGTGGGTTGTCCCCTCCTCAGGACTCCCCCAGATGCAACCAGGGCCCAACTTCTTCTATTTGGCCCATAAAAATCATCGTGAAGTTTCGTGGCATTTGGACTCCGTCTGATATTGATTTTCTATGATGTAAAAAACATGGAAAAACAGCAACTGGCACTTGGCACTATGTCAATAGGTTAGTGCCAAAAAATGATATAAAATGACTATAAAATGATTGTAAAACATCCAAGATTGATAATAAAACAGCATAGAACAATTAAAAATTATAGATACGTTGGAGACGTATCAGCATACCCAAGCTTAACTCTTACTCATCCTCGAGTAGGTAAGTGATAAAAACAGAATTTTTGATGTGGAGTGTTGTTCATCAAGTCATATCATATTCTTTTCTTTATAGCATGGAGATTTGGACTTTTATGTGATTCAAAGCAATAGTCTAGTTTTGACATAATAATTTAGATACTCAAGCATATCAACAAGCAACCATGTCTTTCAAAATATCAACGCTAAAATAAGTTATCCCTAGCCCATCATGCTCAAACATTGATCCATTCATGAAACACACTCGAATATTAACTACACCCAATACTTAAGCACGATCATATTTCCTCCTAGTTGGTGTTTTTATAAGAGAAGATGGAGACTCAAATTAAAAATAAAAATTGCATAAAGTACAAGAAAGGCCCTTCGCGGAGGGAAGTAGGGATTTGTAGAGGTGCCAGAGCTCAAAGCGAAAAAATAGAGATAAAAACATTTTGGGAGGTGCATCCATCCCACCAATGAAAACGACGTAGAGCTATGAATACTTTCCATGCTAGATATGCCATAGGCGGTTCCCAAACAGAAAATAAAGTTTATTCCTTTTTCCACCATTCTTTCACTTTCCATGGCTAGCCGTATCCACGGGTGCCTTCCATACCAACACTTTCCAAGAAATTTATTATTTGACAACATAAAGTAAATTCATTTTTGCATTTCGGGACTGGGCATCCCTAAAACCTTTGCCTTACTCTCGTGCAATGACAAGTGAATAAACACTCATCGTGATAATAACACATCCAGCATGGAAAATATAAGCCACTCGTTACCGTTCCGCGAGCGAAACAAACACACAAAAGTGAAGTTTATTTTGAAAATTGGAGATGGCACATGCAAATTTGCTTAGAACGGCAAAAGAATACCGCATATAGTTAGATATAGTGGACTCATGTGCCAAAACTGGTTTAAAGGATTTTGGATGCACAAGTAGAGATCATACTTGGTGCAAAATGAAGGCTAGCAAAAAGATTGAGAAGCGACCAACCAAGAAACGAATAATCTCATAAGCAAGCATTAAGCATAATTAACACCGAATAATGCACCACAAGTAGGATATAATTTTCATTGCATGATTATTGACTTCGTGCATGCATAGGGAATCACAAACCTTAACACCAATATTCTTACTGAAGCACAATTACTCATCAACATGACTCACATATCACATCATCATATCTCAAGACTATTACTAAGGATCAAATTTATTTTGTCCAATGATCTTCATGACACTTTTTTACTTTATCCTTCTTGGATATCTATCACTTTGGGACTAATTTT
This sequence comes from Triticum aestivum, assembly GCF_018294505.1. Lineage (NCBI taxonomy): Eukaryota > Viridiplantae > Streptophyta > Magnoliopsida > Poales > Poaceae > Triticum > Triticum aestivum. The sequence goes on from NC_057808.1 coordinate 221,611,881, forward strand.
CATGTGTTGCTTTTCATAAGCTCAAACAAATATAAGTGAAGATCATGAGCATAACAAAATTTTTTCTCTCAAAATAATTTAAGTGAAGCAAGAAAGAATTTCTTCAAAATTTTACTAACTCTCAAATAAATCTAAGTGAAGCAAGAGAGCGTTTCTTCAAAAACACTAAGCACACCGTGCTCAAAAAGATATAAGTGAAGCACTAGAGCAAGTCCTAGCTCATAAAAGATTTAAGTGAAGCATAGAGAGCAAGTGTAACAAGTCATGATATAATTTTGGCTCTCTCAAATAGGTGTGTCCAGCAAGGATTGATGACTTAAAACACAAAATAAAACAAGAAAAGACACATATCATACAGGACGCTCCAAGCAAAACACATATCATGTGACGAATAAAAATATAGCCTCGAGTAAAATACCGATAGTTGTTGGAAGAAAGCGGGGATGCCACTCGGGGGCATCCCCAAGCTTAGTTGGTTTCTCATTTTTTGATAATAGCTTGGGATGTCGGGGCATCCCCAAGCTTAGGCTCTTGCATCCTTCCTTCATCCATCGTAAGATAACCCAAAACTTGAAAACTTCAATCACACAAAACTCAACAAAACCTTCGTGAGATCCGTTAGTATAAGAAAGCAAACTACTACTATAAGTGCTGTATCAAACCAACTCATATTTTTTTGTATTATATCTACTGTATTCCAACTTTTCTATGGCAAAAACTCATCAAAGAAAACCATAGAGCCATCAAAATAAGCACACAACATAAAGAAAACAGAATCTGTCAAAACAGAACAATCTATAGTAATCTGACTTTGGCGAATACTTATGTAACTCAAAATAATTCTACCAAAATAGGAATACCTGGGTAATTTGTATATTAATCTTCTGCAAAAAGAATCAGGGCAAAAGCTCTTTCTGATAAGAAAATGAGAAATGTTTCTGTGAGCGCAAAGTTTCTGTCTTTTTCACCAAGATCAAACAACTATCAACGAAGAAGATCCTATAGGCTTTACTTGGCACAAACACTAATTAAAACATAAAACACAATCATACCAGTAGCATAATTGTGTAGACACACAAGAACAGAAAGCAAAAAGCAAAAATAAAATTTTATTCATTGGGTTGCCTCCCAATAAGCGCTATAGTTTTACGCCCTTAGCTAGGCATAAAGCAAGGATCTAAGTTTTGTCATCTTTGGTTCTAGATCCATAAGATGCCCTCATGATTGATTCATAAGGTGGCCTGATTTTATTTCTAGGAAAGTGTTCCATACCCTTTCTCAAAGGAAATTGGAACTTGATATTGCCTTCTTTCATATCAATCACGACACCAATAGTGCGTAAAAACGGTCTACCAAGAATAATTGGACAAGACGGATTGCAATCAATATCAAGAACAATAAAATCTATGGGCACATAGTTCCTATTTGCAAGAATAAGAACATCATTAATTCTTCCCATAGGATTTTTAATAGTAGAATCCGCCAAGTGCAAATTCAAAGAACATTTTTCAAGATTGGTAAGACCAAGCACATCACATAAAGATTTCAGAATTGTAGAAATGCTAGCACCAAAGTCACACAAAGCAAAACACTCATAATTTTTAATCTTGACTTTGATAGTAGGTTCCCATTCATCATGCAATTTTCTAGGAATTGAAACTTCTAATTCCAACTTTTCTTCCAAAGCTTTCATCATAGTATCAACAATATGTTTAGTAAAAGCTTTGTTTTGTTCATAGACATGGGGTGAATTTAACATGGATTGCAACAAAGAAATACAATCAATCAAAGAGCAACTATCATAATTTAAGTCTTTGTAATCTGAAATAGTGGGTGCATCACTAACTAAAGTTTTGACCTCTCCAAACCCACTTTTATCAATTTTCTCAACAAGATTTTCAACCTCCGAAGTATTGGGACGCCTTCTACCTAAATTTGACTCTTCTCTAGTCCCTTTTTCATCAATCTTATATTTACTAAACAAGGAATCAATATAAGAAAGACCAACCATTTTAAGATCTTCATCATTTTTGCAAGAATAATCACTAGAAAAAGCTTTCTCTAAAAATTCTCTTTTAGCTCTAAGCATACCAGTTCTTTTCTTGCTTTCATCCATAGAAACATAAACAGCTTTAATTGATTCATCAACTTTAGGCACAAAAATTTTCATCTTGAGATTTTCCACATCATGAGCTATTCTATCAACACTTCTAGACAAATCATCAATCTTATTCAACTTTTCTTCTATGGAAGTGTTGAAAACTTTTTGCGTGTTGATAAATTCTTTAATATTATTCTCAAGATCAGAGGTGTTCCTATTATTATTATAAGATTGATTTCCATTGTAATTACCATAATTATTAGAGGAATCACTAGGAAAAGGCCTAGGATTAAAATTTCCTCTATAAGCATTGTTGTTGAAATTATTGCGAGAAATAAAATTCACATCTATGGCATCACTATTTTGCTAAATCAAAGTAGACAAAGGCATATCATTAAAATCAATAGGAGCACTTTTACTAGCAACCAATTTCATAAGAGCATCAACTTTATCACTCAAAGAAGAAATTTCTTCAATCGAATTAACTTTTTTACTAGTAGGAGCTCTTTCGGTATGCCATTGTGAATAATTTGCCATGATATTATCAAGCAATTTGGTGGCTTCACCCAAAGTAATTTCCATAAAAGTTCCACCCGCGGCGGAATCTAAAAGATTACGAGAAACAAAATTCAATTCCGCATAAAATTTTTGTTGATCATCCAAAGATTTAACCCATGAGTTGGGCAATTCCTTAGCATAATTTTCATCCTTTCCCAAGATTGTGCAACATGCTCATGTTCAAGTTGCTCGAAATTCATGATTTGGGTTCTAAGGGAAATAATTTTTGCGGGAGGAAAATACTTAGTGATAAAAGCATCTTTGCACTTATTCCAAGAATCGATACTATTGCGAGGCAAAGAAGAGAACCAAATTTTTGCAGAATCGCACAAAGAAAACAGAAATAATTTCATCTTGACCACATCATTGTCCACATCTTTTTTCTTTTGCATATCGCATAATTCCACGAAGGTATTAAGATGGGACGCGACATCCTCATTAGGAGTATCGGAAAATTGGTCTTTCATAACAAGATTCAGCAAAGCGGCATTAATATCACAAGTCTCCGCACTAGTGGCGGGAGGAGCAAGCGGAGTGCCAATAAAATCATTGTTGTTGGTATTTGAGAAATCACATAATTTGGTGTTCTCTTGAGTCATGATGACCACACAACAAGATTGCACTAAAAAATGGATCCGGCAAGAAAACGACAAATGAAAAAAAAAGAGGCGAGTAAAACGGCAAAATTTTGTGAAGTGGGGGAGAGGAAAATGAGAGGCAAATGGCAAATAATGTAAATTGTGAGGATATGAGATTGTGATTAGGAACCTGGTTATGTTGAAGACCCTCCCCGGCAACGGCGCCAGAAATTCCTTTTGATGTCGCTTGAAGCTACGTCGGTATTTCCCCAAAGAGGAAGGGATGATGCAGCACAGCGGTGGTAGGCATTTCCCTCAGATATGAAACCAAGGTTATCGAACCAGTAGGAGAACCAAGCAACACAACGTAAACAGCCCCTGCACACAAATAACAGCCACTCGCAACCCGACGTGTTAAAGGGGTTATCAATCCCTTTCGGGGTACTTTGCTACCTCTTGAGCATGCGTTGGTTTTCCCTTGAAGAGGAAAGGGTGATGTAGCAAAGTAGCGTAAGTATTTCCCTCAATTTTTGAGAACCAAGGTATCAATCCAGTAGGAGACTACACGCAAATCGCCTAGTACCTGCACAAACAATCAAGAACCTTGCAACCAACGCGATAAAGGGGTTGTCAATCCCTTCACGGCCACTTGCAAAAGTGAGATCTGATAAGGATAATAAGATAAATATTTTTGGTATTTTTGTTGTATAGATTGAAAAGTAAAGATTGCAAAATAAACGGCGATAGAAATTGGCAAGTTGAAGATAAACTAATATGATGTAAAATAGACCCCGGGGCCATAGGTTTCACTAGTGGCTTCTCTCATGATAGCTTATATTACGGTGGGTGAACAAATTATTGCCGAGCAATTGATAGAAAAGCGCATAGTTATGAGAATATCTGGGCATGATCATGAACATAGGCATCACATCCGTGTCAAGTAGACCGAAACGATTATGCACCTACTACTATTACTCCACACATCGACCGCTATCCAGCATGTATCTAGAGTATTAAGTTCATAAGAACAGAGTAACGCATTAAGCAAGATGACATGATGTGGAGGGATAAACTCAAGGAATATGATATAAACCCCATCTTTTTATCCTCAATGGCAACAATACAATACGTGTCGGTTCCCTTTCTGTCACTGGGATCGAGCACCGCAAGATTGAACCCAAAGCTAAGCACCTCTCCCATTGCAAGAAAGACCAATCTAGTAGGCCAAACTAAACTGATAATTCGAAGAGACTTGCAAAGATATCAAATCATGCATATAATAATTCAGAGAAGAATCAAATATTGTTCATAGATAATCTTGATCATAAACCCACAATTCATCTGATCCCGGCAAACACACCGCAAAAAGTATTACATCGAATAGATCTCCAAGGACATCGAGGAGAACTTTGTATTGAGAACCAACGAGAGAGAAGAAGCCATCTAGCTAATAACTATGGACCCGAATGTCTGTGGTAAACTACTCACACATCATCGGAGAGGCTATGGTGTTGATGTAGAAGCCCTCCGTGATCGAATCCCCCTCTGACAGATCGCCAGAAAAGGCCCAAGATGCGATCTCACGGGTACAGAAGGTTGTGGCGGCGGAAAGTGGTTTCGTGGCTCTCTTGGATGTTTTCAGGGTATAAGAGTATATATAGGCGAAAGAAGTAGGTCGGTGGAGCTACGAGGGGCCCACGAGGGTGGGGGCACGCCTACCCCCTGGGCGCGCCCTCCTGCCTCGTGGCCGCCTCGTTGCGTCTCTGACTTCCACTCCAAGTCTCCTGGATTGGGTTCGTTCCAAGAAAGATCCTCACGAAGGTTTCATTCCGTTTGGATTCCGTTTGATATTCCTTTTCTGCGAAACACTGAAATAGGCAAAAAACAGCAACTGGCACTGGGCCTCCGGTTAATAGGTTAGTCCCAAAAATAATATAAAAGAGCATATTAAATCCCATTAAACATCCAAAACAGATAATATAATAGCATGGAACAATAAAAAATTATAGATACGTTGGAGACGTATCATACGGCGCCTCAAACGGTGCATGGACGGGATAAAGTTGAAATAGATTGAAATAATAGATCGCAAATAAAATAAAGTATAGCGATTGTATTTTTGGTTTAATAGATCTGAATAAAAAGAGCAAATAAAATAGATCGCAAAGCAAATATATGAAAAAGAAGACCCGGGGGCCGTAGGTTTCACTAGTGGCTTCTCTCGAGAAAATAGCAAACGGTGGGTAAACAAATTACTGTTGAGCAATTGATAGAACTTCAAATAATCATGACGATATCCAGGCAATGATCATTACATAGGCATCATGTCCAAGATTAGTAGACCGACTCCTGCCTGTATCTACTACTATTACCCCACACATCGACCGCTATCCAGCATGCATCTAGTGTAATAAGTTCATGGAAAAACGGAGTAATGCAATAAGAACGATGACATGATGTAGACAAGATCCGTTTATCTATGGCGGTAGATATGGACCCATCTTTTTATCCTTAGTAGCAACGATACATACGTGTTGGTTCCCTTTCTATCATTGGGATCAAGCACCGTAAGATCGAACCCACTACGTGTTGGATCCCATCTTTTTATCCTTAGTAGCAACGATACATACGTGTTGGTTCCCATTCTATCACTGGGATCAAGCACCGTAAGATCGAACCCACTACCGGGCACCTCTTCCCATTGCAAGATAAATAGATCAAGTTGGCCAAACAAAACCCAAATATCATAGAAGAAATACGAGGCTATAAGATATCATGCATATAAGAGATCAAAGAAACTCAAATAACTTTCATGGATATAAAAAGATATAACTAATCATAAACTCAAAGTTCATCAGATCCCAACAAACACACCACAAAAGAGTTACATGATATGGATCTCCAAGATACCATTGTATTGAGAATTGAGCAAGAGAGAGGAAGCCATCTAGCTACTAGCTACAGACCCGAAGGTCTACAAATAACTACTCACGCATCATCGAAGAGGCACCAATGGAAGTGGTGAACCCCTCCGTGATGGTGTCTAGATTGGATCTGGTGGTTCTGGACTCTGCGGCGGCTGGATGAATATTTCGTCGACTCCCCTAGGGTTCTGGTATTTTTGGGGTATTTATAGATCACAGAGGCGGTCCGAGGGGCACCCGAGGTGGGCACAACCCACCAGGGCGTGCCTGGGCCTCCTGGCGCGCCCTGGTGGGTTGTCTCCTCCTCGGGACTCCCCCCAGGTGCAACCAGGGCCCAACTTCTTCCTTTTGGCCCATAAAAAATCATCGTGAAGTTTCGTGGCATTTGGACTCCGTCTGATATTGATTTCCTGCGATGTAAAAGACATGAAAAAACAGCAACTGGCACTTGGCACTATGTCAATAGGTTAGTACCAAAAAATAATATAAAATGACTATAAAATGATTGTAAAACATCCAAGATTGATAACAAAACAACATGGAACAATCAAAAATTATAGATATGTTGGAGACGTATCACTTAGTTCATGATAAATTAAGTTAAATTAATCAAATTACTAATGAACTCCCACTTAAATAAACATCCCTCTAGTTATCTAAGTGACACGTGATCCGAATCAACTAACCCATGTCTGATCATCACGTGAGATGGGGTAGTCATCAATGGTGAACATCTCTATGTTGATCATATCTACTATATGATCCACATTCGACCTTTCAGTCTCCAGTGTTCCGAGACCATATCTGTACATGCTAGGCTCGTCAAGTTTAACCCAAGTATTCTGCATGTGCAAAACTGTCTTACACCCATTGTATGTGAACGTAGAGTCTATCATACCCGATCATCATGTGGTGCTTCGAAACGATGAACTTTCGCAATGGTGCATACTCGGGGAGAACACTTTTATCTTGAAATTTAGTAAAGGGATCATCTTATAATGCTACCGCCGTTCTAAGCAAAATAAGATGCATAAAAGATAAACATCACATGCAATCAAAATATGTGACATGGTATGGCCATCATCATCTTGTGCTTTTGATCTCCATCTCCAAAGCATCGTCATGATCTGCATCGTCACCGGCTCGACACCTTGATCTCCATCGTTGCGTCGGGGTCATCTCGCCAACTATTGCTTCCACAACTATCGCTAACGCATAGTGATAAAGTACAACAATTACATGGCGTATGCATTTCATACAAAAGAGACAACCATAAGGCTCCTGCTGGTTGCCGATAAATTACAAAACATGATCACCTCATACAATAACGTATATCACATCATGTCTTGACCATATCACATCACAACATGCCCTGCAAAAACAAGTTAGACGTCCACTACTTTGTTGTTGCAAGTTTTACGTGCCTGCTATGGGTTTCTAGCAAGAACCGTTCTTACCTACGGAAAATCACAACGGTGATTCATCAAGTTTGCTGTTTTAACCTTCTTCAAGGACCGGCCATAGTCAAATTTGATTCAACTAAAGTAAGAGAAACAGACACCCGCCAGCCACCTTTATGCAAAACTAGTTGCATGTCAGTCGGTGGAACTGGTCTCATGTCCGTGGACATGTAAGGTTGGTCCGGGCCGCTTCCTCCCACAATACCGCCGAATCAAAATAAGACGTTGGTGGTAAGCAGTATGACTATCACCGCCCACAACTCTTTGTGTTCTACTCGTGCATGTCATCTACGCATAGACCTGGCTCGGATGCCACTGTTGGGAAACGTTGCATGGAAAACAAAAACAATTCTACGCACACGCAAGATCTATCCATGGAGATGCATAACAACGAGAGGGAGAGAGTGCGTCTACGTACCCTCGTAGACCGTAAGCGGAAGCGTTTAACAACGCGGTTGATGTAGTCGAACTTCTTAGTGCTCCAACCGATCAAGTACCAAACGTACGACACCTCCGCGTTCAGCACACGTTCAGCTCGGTGATGTCCTCCGCTTTCTTGATCCAGCAAGACGACGAGGTAGTGGATGAGTTTCGGCAGCACGACGGCGTGGTGATGGTGATGGTGAAGCTATCTGCACAAGGCTTTGCCTAAGCACTACAAAAATATGACCGGGGGTGTAAACTGTGTAGGGGGGCTCCGCACATGTCTAAGACAATGTTCTGGTGTGCTAGGCGCCCCCTCCCTCATATATATAGGTGGGAGGGAGAGGGGAGAGGCCAAGGGGCGCCCCAAGTAGCTCCGAATCCTACTTGGGCTTGCCCTAGGCCGCCCCCTTTCCTTCTTTTGGCGCCAAGGCGAAGGAAGTGGGAGGTGGCGCCCCCTTTCCTTTCTCCCACAAGGGGGGAAAGGCAGGAGGAGGTGGCGCCCCCTTTCCTTCTTCTAGGGCCGGCGGCCAGGGAGAGGGCGCGCCAACCCCTCTATGGGCTGGTGTGTGCCTCTCCTTGGCCCATTAGGCCCATAGACCTCCTGGGGCCTCCCGGAACTCCTTCCGGTTATCCGTTGACTACCCGGTGCACTCCGAACTATTCGGGTGTCTGAATACGACCATTTTGAGACTCCTCGTCATGTCCGTGATCTCATCCGGGACTGCGAACAACATTTGGTCACCAAATCATATAACTCATATAACACTATATCATCAACGGACGTTAAGTGTGCGGACCCTACGGGTTCGAGAACTATTTGACATGACCGAGACACCTCTCCGGTCAATAACAAATAGCGGAACTTAGATGCCCATATTGGCTCCTACATATTCTACGAAGATCTTTGTCACTCAAACCATTATGACAACATACATAATTTCCTTTGTCCATCGGTATGTTACTTGCCTGAGATTCGATCGTCGGTATCTTCATACCTAGTTCAATCTCGTTACTGGCAAGTCTTTTTACTCGTTCCGTAATAAATCACCTCGGGACTAACTCCTTAGTCATTTGCTTGCAAGCTTATGATGTGTATTACCGAGAGGGCCCAGAGATACCTCTTCGATACTCGGAGTGACAAATCCTAATCTCGACATATGCCAACTCAACAAACACCTTCGGAGATACCTGTAGAGCATCTTTATGATCACCCAGTTACGTTGTGACGTTTGATAGAAGACAAGGTATCGTCTGGTATCCGAGAGTTGCATAATCTCATAGTCGAAGGAATATGTATTTGACATGAAGAAAACAATAGCAATAAACTGAACGATCAATATGCTAAGCTAACAGATGGGTCTTGTCCATCACATCATTCTCCTAATGATGTGACCCTGTTATCAAATGACAACACATGTCCATGGTCAGGAAACCTTAACCATCTTTGATCAACGAGCTAGTCTAGTAGAGGCTCACTAGGGACACGGTATTTGTATATGTATTCACACATGTATTTAAGTTTCTGATCAATACAATTCTAGCATGAATAATAAATCTTTATCGTGAATAAGGAAATATAAAATAACAACTTTATTATTGCCTCTAGGGCATATTTCCTTTACCGGCCTCCGCGTGCTTTGGGCCGACATGAATGCGGCACGGTAAGCGGCGCGTGCATTGGAAGGAAAAGCGCGGGAGGGGCGGGTGAGGGGTTTTTGGTGGGTTAGGGTGGTCAGAAGCGGCCTTGGGAGTGGTCTGGACTCCCGCAAATCTCCCCCATTTTTTCTCCAGTTTGCGAGAGAAATCGCGTCCGTACCGCGCCACAGATCGATACAGGATCGCGTTGGATGGCTTCCGCGGTCCGGACAGCGCTGTCCGGACGGTTGCAGGAGGTTTACGGGTCCACCTTGGAGATGCCCTGATATCTCCAATGTCGTGCATCAAATCACCCATAAACGTCTAAACAACACGGTCTGAACACTTTGTATCGTGCAAGGCCGTGCATTAAACGTCTGCGGACCAGTCCAGGAGTCCGAATTTCCTCAAACCGGAAGTATAGCTGGGGAGGTTTGCGGGCGTCCGAAAAACCGACATGCATGCGTTTGACATCTAGAACCCAACCAAAACTGAGGTGGAGCCCGCACTTGCACATTTTCATCACCTTTTTGTGCAAAAGACCGTCGACCGAGAAGGAGGACCCGTCGGTTGTGGCCACCCAGAAGATGAACATGGTGACAAGCAAAGCCCACCACCACAAATAGAAGAAGAGGGAGGACGCTTTGGCGGTAATTGTTCACCTAGTACCTCCTCCGCCAAAGCGTGTGAATCGGCGGATTCCAGTCGTGCAATCATCGCCGCCCCGTAGATTGGTCCGTAGCAACAGTCTGTGTCTACTGTCACCGTCTGCCATGAATTGTCATTCACGGTCGACCTCAAGAGGGAATACACCTTCATGGAGCCTCCATTACAGTCGCCGACGCTTGTCGGTCTGCAGATGCTGGCTCCCTCGCCCTTATGTGCCTGATCTTTGTTTGTCGGAATGTCCCAACTGGGTGATGGCGGATGAGGAGACATTGATGAACATGATCCATGACAACGGCGTGCACATTGTTCGTTAGGATAGAGAAGAAACACATTCCCTTCATGCATTGTTGGTTGAAGTTGAGTGCACACTCCAAGTGGCTCAATGTCGTTGCCAATACCATCAAGACTGCTACCATAACCAATGTAGATGAAGATGGTGATGTAACAAAGCGAGGCCTTGCTCCAGCCAAATGGATGGCTAGGAACCGGGGGAGGAAGTGGGAGGAAGAGAAGGCGGCCAACATGATGGAGAGGTTTGAGGACATAATGGTGAAGAAGGAAGAGGCATGTGTGAAGCACAATAAAGTTTAGGAGGAAATGAAGATCAAGAGGTTTGAAAAATTCATGAAGGCGCATGACAAGAAGATCAAGCTCCAAGAGAGGAAGATTGATGTTAAGATATTGACCAAGAAGATGTCAGACTTGAATCGCGATGCAGCGAAGATTTTGCAAGCGTATCATGCTAGTATGTTGAAGCGCCACACGGATTACTTTGAAGCAGCCGACCAAAGAACGAAGAATTTGGCACGGACAACCGGATTGGGAGGCAAAAATTAAGGTCTTTTGCATGAACAACCAGACTGACTTCTTTTGAGATCGTTTTGTAATAACTTGATGAACATTTAATGCTTTTTTTGTTGTGATTGCATATGTTTGCATCTAGTTATCAATATACTAAATTGATATTGATCTACATATGCATGTCAAATGAAGGTGACCAGATCCGGAGCAGACATTTGGTGCACCGGTTTGGATGGAGGCCCAGTATCAGCTTCCCCAGATACGTCCGAATGTTTCCACAGATGTTTGGTGTGTTCGCTTTGATGCATGGCGTTGGAGAGTCCCTTAGCAACCACTCCTGTTGTGATCATAACAAAAAAACTCGCTTTGCCTATGAATGACATGTAGTTACCGCTTCGCCCGCTCTCAGAAACCGCTCTAGAGTGGTGATCGGGAGGCGATTTTCTTGCCTTCTCTCAACATCGGCGATGCTATGGGTCCTCGTCTTCTCCATCTACCGTTCCACGGCGGGACATGGTAGACACCCTGACAATTTCTCTCCGGTATGAAGATAGGATGCGCGTAGTTTGCTTTTCAGAGGTGTTGCATCAATGGTGGGGTGACACCATGTCAGAATAATCTGCTTCTCCTCTCCCCATCTCGGTGGCGCTCTAATGGGCACTGCCGAGAAGCAGGTGGCATTGTCTTCTTGCCGGTCTCTGGATCCAAGAGATTTGTGTCCGGTGTTCGGCGCATGGCAATCTCCCAGGTGGCGTAGATCGGTTGTTGTGGTTGTGCCTGGTGTCTTGTAGTGGGGTGTGTGGACGATGGCAAGCCACTTCTTCGACCGCATTGTATGAAGTTGACGACACTGGGATATAGCGGACAAGGGGAAGACCCAGGTCGACATGCCACAAAACCTTAGTCTCGTCACTTATGGCGATTCAGTTCATTGGCTCAAAAAGCATCCTCGTATGCGAAGGTGCTCCTCCAAATCTATGTATTCAACACTTCCCCTCTTTCTTCAGAGTTGCCTCGGCGACGGAGGACGATGGTGGGCGACATTTCATTGTGGCACAAGATTCCGATGAACTGAAATTCTAGTTTTATTTCTTGCGGAGTCTCTGGTGCAATATTGTAAAACATCTATATATGTGTTCTTCTAGTGACCATGTGTGTACTCTTTGTAATCCGTTCGTGTATTGAAATATATGTGGTTACTTCTCATAAAAAACTTGCTTTGCCTAGCCTTCAGCCATGAGTGACGAGTAGATGGTAGAACATTAAGTTCGTGTCATGACCAATGCCAACCACCTTCATAGTGCGACAACTTCAAAATTATCCAGTTCAATGTACCACCGCGGCCCCATCCATGCTTTTAGAAGAGTCGGCAACCAAGTGGTACGATCCGATCGGACATGAGGAAGGAGTCCTCTAGGAAGCGAGATCGATGGCATACATTGCTCTTGAAAATCTCATGTCCTGAGCAGCGACAAACACTGACACGAAGTGATGCCATTGAGCCTCGCCGGTGAGACGGGGAATGGCCAACATGTCCGTCGGCCACATCGGGACTCCATGAAAAACTCATGTGGTGTTCCCATGCAGGGATGATGCCATGTCGCCTTTGCTGCATGGCGTGGCTAGCTGGGCCTATGGTTTCCTCCAGTGCTCGAGGAAGGGCATGGGTGAAGGACATGACAGCACCAATATAGGAGGAGATGTCGCCATCATGTGTTGATGGCGTCTGCATCGGCTAACAAAGCATGGATTTCGCCCTAATGTATGATCGGCAAACATGAATACCATCAGAGCAAAGGGATGGCAATGGGAAGTGTATGGGCGGGTACATCCCCCAGCTTCCTAGACCCACAAAAACTTTCTATACCCACTCACTTCAATACCCATGGCCACAAATTAACACCCATATCCATACCCATCGGGTATCCTATACCCAATGGGTATCCAATGGGTACAATAAATAACATTTACATTTTGGAAAACTAGAGGAATGAGTCGAAAATTAATTGATGATGCCAAGCAGTTTAGCAATGATGCTACCTCCTTCGGCGGCTGGCCTCTTGGAAGCGGCAAGGGAGTATGAGCAGCGGTTGGTGGAATTCCAACACAATGAAAGGCAGCGATGGGAACTGGGGATCACTGGATTGAGGGTTGTAATACAGTCTGATGGTGAAGAGTCAAGACTTCATTATTTCGATGACTCGCATAGGATGTAGGAGGAGTGTCGAGCTGGTGGTTGCAGGCCGATGAGCTATGGCTGATTTAGGGAATAAGGGATTTCAGTTTGGGCCATAAGAGTTGGATGTTGACCACACATGTCATATGCGTTATTTTCATTTATTAATTTTCCTGGGTATCCATTGGGTTACCGATGGGCGCAATTTTATACCCATACCCTACCCATGTATTTTACCGGTATGGATACCCATTACCCATGACTACAAAATCTTGCCAAGTTTTGCCCATGCCCGTCGTTTTTGCGCCTGGTACTCGTGTGTACCCATACCCATGGGCAAAACTGCCATCCCTGGGTCACAGTCTAGAAATTATGAAGTGTGTCATCATCCAGGTCCACTACCCTAGAGAAGGAGTTGCGTCTCATTGCCGACAAAGAAGGGAGATATTGGGCGTCGCCAACCTCATCACTACAAAAGACTACCTCATCCATCCATCCTCGCTACACCAACAAGGAGAGTCGTAACCAGAACGGTCGTCTAGCATTGCCGCGCTGACATCTGGGAGCCACGTCTAGAATGTTGACTGTAGGGCCAGGAGACCGAGTTAAATCATACATATGAATGAGGAAAACATAGAATTGGAGTAGCATACATCTTGAAACTTACGGTATTGTAAAACGGCTGGAATTTAGATCAAAGAGTGTTTGATAACACATAAAAACATGAATTGTATAAAGCGGTTCCAGTAGATGAAAATTTTCTTCAACATTTTTCAAGAGTTCTATTCCTTTGAATCAAACAAACCATGTAGGAAAGATTTGCTAAGGATTCAAATCTTTCAAAAACCGCATGGAATTCCATTGAATCAAAAGGAGTGCATTGTGTAGAAATTAGTGTCAATGATAGATATCTCCATCTTCAGTTGTAGCGTGTGATTAGAAAGCATGCTCGATCAGGTGTGTTTTTGTGTGTGGGTTCGTGTATTGGTGCACATATCTTCTATATCAAAATAGCTAACCCCACTAACTATATCTCTCAACATGCAAGCATGCCATGTCATCACACACATGCATGAGAAAAGGCTCGGCCCCACTATCATATGTCACTCATCATACAAGCATGCCACTTCATGAAACATGCATGGAAAAAAGACCCCATCTCAACATGGAAACATCCATGAGAATTTTCATTCTATTATGCTATTTGTATTTAATAAACATTTTACAACTATATAGTAATCAAACATAATAAATCAAATGTATTTTCAGTTTTAGCCTTTTATATGATTAGTTCAAATATTCATGTTTCATACAAACGAATCACATTGAAATATGTTGCAAAATATTCTCGCAACAATGTGCGGGGTACCATATAATGGCAACCAAAAAAGTTTCAGCTCTTAATGATTGATGATTAACAAATAAATAAATCACACCAAACCGAAGAAAAAGAAAGGAAGAAATTGAAGATTCAAAACGAAGCGAAAACGTGCTACCTTGTCTGGTTACCACTGTCCTCTGTCCTGAGCTGATTGACCAGTTAAAGTGTTTACTAACCGCAATTAAAATGCAAAACTACAAGAAAAACACATAGCAGGTGAAAAGTGTCGCACGGAGACACCACCATGACCTTGAAGGCATAATAAATCTTGGCCCTTTTTTTTGCTGAATCATGGTGCTAACTAACAGGTAGAATGTGCCAGCCAGGTTGGGTAAGGCTGGTCATAGTGGGGAGTAACATATACTAGTATCAGACTACCCACAGTGGGAGTAACATAGGTAGTAACATCACACATATCTAGATAAAATAGATGATGTGGCAAGCAATAAATGAAGAAAGAGAGTCATGTAGTAACATAGCTAGTTACTACTAGTATGAGTAACATCACACATCTCAAGGCAAGATGAGTCTATAGCATAATAAATAAAGTGTTGCATGTTACCACACATATGTTACTCCCCACTATAGAGGTAGTAACATAGAGTAGTAACATGGGCATGTTACTACTCATGTTACTATCCATTGTGGTTAGTCTCATGCATATGATATTAGTGTATGATACTACATCTATAATGCATAATATCATAGATTAGTATCATAAGTGGTCTCATTTATTTCCATGCATGACACATAGTAGTATCACATTTATTATGTTACGGTATCTACCTATATTACTATAACCATCTCTCTCTTTTTTAATTCCTTACCACATAAGCATGTTTGCGAGTCCCAAATGTGTGATACTACTTATGTTACCCCACTTATGTCCCAAGTGCGAGTCCCAAACAAAGTAGGCGGCAGTGATGAGGCTCACCTGCTGCAGCAGCAGACTCTGCGCAAGATCACGGTCCATCAATAATGACTCAAATCTGAGTCCAAGAACCGAGGGTCCGTTTCGACCGCCTCATCGAGGGAATTTGAAGAAATTTCACATGAATAGGTTCGATTATAAGCGGTGAGAATTCATGGTTCGAGACGGAGCTAGGCTGGGAATGTGGTCAACTCAGAGAAAATATGTACTAGTACTAGCATCTGTGAAGTGAGAACGCCCCTCGATGACAAGCGAGAATGTGATTCATGCATCTGCGAAACCGGGCACTTGATCCCAGAAGGATTATAAAACCAGTGTATCGTTCTGTTGACTTTGCTACTATTAATTTTTTTCCTTTGACAATTGATAACTTTGATTTTTATATCCTGTGGGCAAAAAGAACCTGTTCCCCCGTATGGCGGGTTAAGCAAAAATGGATCAGTGGCCTGAAAACAAGGAAGGCAAGATCCCTGAAAATAATAGACAGCAATACTTTAGCTTTCAAGTTTCAGCAACAGCAACAGGCAGCAACATAAACCAAATGCTAGTAGGAGTACTGCAGATCAGTTTGTTGGTTTTTTCTTACGGTATCCCTGGCAGAAAAGTGGTAGTAATAGCATAACTGCAGTTCTTTGGCGCGCAATTTATTCTTTATTGTTGGTACATTTGTATTTGAGCGACATATAACCTTTATGTTAATCCCTATTAAAATGCATCCAAAAAAGCTAAATACCAGCAAAGGGGGCCTTTCTTGACTTTCTGATCTAACCAGCTGACGAGTTTTATTGTTTCAGAAAGTTTGGCCGACACTTTAAATTTTAAATATTACTCTGCAGCTGTGTCCAAGGTCTTCTCAGCAAACGAAAACCAATAGGAAGTTAACAAATGCATGCAAATCCGATCGGATGTCCAGAGGTTGCTCCCTGATTTGGAAATGAATTCGTCTTCTTCGATGCTTCCATGCTTAGGGAATTTTGTTTAGAAAATGTTGTACGGCATGTGCAACCTCCAGCTGCTCAAAACAGTTTCCACGGCATGTGTAAGATCAGGGCCTTCAGTAAAATATGAGGGCAAGCTGAACATTTGCTTGGGACCATTTCTACAATCTAAGATAAAAAAATTAATTAAACAAATTCAGTGACATCAGAGCCTAAGCATGCGTTGTCAAGCAATGATGGTGCAGAGTTAACTTTTTTCCCCTATCAATAGCTACAGATTTGACTATATATAGAGCCTAAAAGGGAGGTAGTACATGTGAATAAGCATTCGTTTGAACTCAAATCTGAAAATTTGGAAGAGAAGATATTGTGCCTGTGAAGGAGATATAAAGCTCTTAATTTGGCAAGAGAAGATGGGGTTTGCACCACTACTGTTTCCTCTGGCTGTGGCTACAAGAAGATTGGTTGTCGAACAACCAAAAGGGAAAAGATTAGTTGGCAACGGAAGGCCAAAAGTTTAAAGTAAGCGTATAGCAGTGCTCATTGTCTACGGGTTCGGCGACAACATGTTCGGCTCCTTGGGAATTTAGTAGCAAATCCAAAAGTTCAGTTCCTCTTGTCGGCAGAGGAACTGAACTCTTGCAGATCAAACTTCAGTGGCAATCACTAAGCAGAGAACCGTCCCGTTTTCGTTATTTGTAAGGATGGATCAAACTTGAGTGGCAAATCCAAAAGTTTTAAGCGTATAGCAGTAGCAATCACTAAACTCTTGCAGATCAAACTTCAGTAGCAATCACTAAGATGCTGGCTCCTGGTGGTCTCTCGCTGAAACTCATGGCTGAGAAGGTGTCACTGAAGGTGCCATCGCCAAGTTTGCTGATTTATTCCACGGGCAGCTCCCTCGTATCGCTGCCAGTGCTCTCTGTGCTCTCTTCCGGCTGGACTGCGAGCTGCCAACGGCGGTTGAAGACGCGCTACTCCAGCACGGTGGAGCCGATGGACGGACCACGAGCTCGATGCCGTGGCTGAAGTCTGAGCGTCACTGTGGTAGTACTGCTTGGATTGAGCTCTCCTTGTTCTGATGTTAGTGCAACTATTTTGGCTGGTAAGAGCATCTCTAGCGGATCACCTAAAAACTTAGTGGAGTAAATTTTCTACTTTACTCTACTAAACTGCACTTGGCCAATCCTTTAAATTCTATAAGGGAGTAAACGCAAAAATCCCCCCTGCAGCGCCAAAATATACTCGGCGCCCACGGCCAAGTAAAACTCATCCCGCCATTTTCTCCTCCCGCGCGGTTGCGTCCTTCTCGCGGCCGCCCCATGCGCCGCCGCCCCACGCGCCGCCATTGCCACCGATGAACACGCTCTAAATTACCATTCGACTTGGGATCATGAGGATCGGAGGTGGCAGAAGAAGAGGCGACCAAAGAGGAGGTGGCCAAAGAGGAGGTGGCCGATGAAGAAGAACTTGAGGAGTTGACCGAAGCAAGCATGAAGACGCCAAGGTCATGAACTCACAATTACAATCAAGTTGAAGATATTGATCTATGCTATACTCGGATGAACATCTCCATGGATGCATCAGTTGGAAGGATCAAACCAAGGACAAGTTTTGGGAGAGAATTGCGGAGCACTACAACAACTCCGTGGAGGTGACAGCAAGCCGTACACAAGGGTCTCTTGGGCATCGTTAGGGCACCATTCACGACAATGCAACCGATGCATGGACTGCTTGCATCAATCAAGTGAATTATGTATCACCTAGCGGTGTGCAAGTCACGGAGTATGACCTGTACATCCAAGAACTCTTCAAGCATAGGAACAAGAAGTTCGGCCACAAGCCCTTCGCTTTGTATCGTTGCTACAAAAAGCTTTGCAAAAACGAGAAGTGGATCAAGAGAGTTGGTGGCCGAGAAAATTGTGGTGGTGGTGGTGGCCGAGACGGCGGCGGCGGCGGTGGCCGAGACGGTGGTGGTGGTGATGATGGCCGACAGGATGGTGGTGATGGTGATGGTGGCCATGTGTACGGTGGTGGCGGTGGTGATTTCTTCGGCTAGAATGTTGTTTGAGTTCGTGCATGCCATTGGTTGGCCTCGATCCACAACATAACATATGCTATGTTTGTGGTTATTTTGAATTAAACTTGATTAGTGAAATGATGTCTTTTGGAAGAACTATATGCTTGTTAATGGTTATGTTATGAAACGGTATGCTTGTTAATGGATGACTTATGCATGTTTGATGATATATATTGTGAAGTGTTTGAGGTTCATGCGGCTAGGACAAAAAAATTATGCAAATTTTTTTCCCACTAAGTTTAGGGAATCGGCAAGGTGCGACCACCTATAAAGGAGTAAAAGTTTACTCCACTAACTTTACTCGGCCGGATACACCTCTATTTTTTGGGGACCGACTAGAGTTGCTCTAACTTAAGAGAGTGTTCCCCGATTTGGTGAGTGTGTGATGCTGCTTGCGTCGAGCTGCTGCTGCTTTCTATTGTGTCTATTGTCTAGTAACATAGGAAGGATATTCTCCTGCTCGTGTGTGTGCTACTGCCTATGTCGAGTCTTCCACGACGCGTCTGCTATT
The DNA here is from genome assembly GCF_018294505.1 of Triticum aestivum. Taxonomy (NCBI): domain Eukaryota; kingdom Viridiplantae; phylum Streptophyta; class Magnoliopsida; order Poales; family Poaceae; genus Triticum; species Triticum aestivum. Next base: position 221,631,050 of record NC_057808.1, read on the forward strand.
ATTTGCCCTGCATGAAGTGCTTAATGTTCAAATTGTCAATGCTTGCTTGTCCCCTAAGTCATGAGTCGTGTTGTTTTCCAAATGTTGATCACATCCCCAAAAATGTCAATTTTGGAATGTTAGAAATCAGTTTTGCTTCTAATTGCTTGATCAAAGCTAGTTTTGACTAGGAGTTGAATAAATTGATTGTTGTTTGTAACTCAAAGTAATTTTGGAATCATTAAGAACCATAAAATCATGTTTAGGTTGTATTTATAATGCCAAAATTGAGCTACAAAATGTGTGTGACTTTTCTTTAATATTGGACTCCACTACAAATCTGACGTCAGATTTTTGATCATTGCGAATTGAACGTTTTCATGAAAATTTATGTTCTTCTAGGATGACAAGTTTAGTTGGTAAGCATGGCAAATTCATATCGGTTCAACTTTTGTCAGAAAATTGTTGGGTTTCCAGACTAAATTTATCATCATCATGCCAATATAAATTGCCATGAAAAACCTCAAATTTGCCATTCCTAAAAATCCGACATCTGATTTTTAGTGTTTCCATTAACATTTTCAGTAAATTTGTTTCCCCAAATTCCAAAAATTATTTGAAACCCAAACTATTTTTGGGAATTTAATTGAACCCAAAAATTGAATTTGGGGAATATTCCAAATAGGGCGACAGATTGTTTATTTAATTTTGGTGTGAAATGTAAACTTCCTAAGTTCCAAATATTCATTTGGACCTGTGTGATCCCCCCCCACCCCCCAAAAAAAATTTGGAGCAGATTTGATCTTTGAATCAAATGCAAATTCAAAAGAAAAAAACATGAAAACAGAAGAAGAAGAAACGAAGCCTAATCTAACCTATCTAAATCCCAACCCAACACGACCCATCCCCATTAAAAAAGAGAATATATTCTCAAAAACAAAATTAAAAAGGAGAATAGGTACAGAGGCGTGACAACTGTCCGATTTTAATATGATCGAACGCACCTCAGTACGCCACGCTGCCCTCCCCGTCTCTCTCTCTCTTGCACACTCATGCTGAGTCATTGATAACACGGGCCCACGTGTCTGGTTCGTTAACCTCTCTCCAACATTGACCACACCCATGATACAGAGCACGACCGCGAGCACTACCCCATAATCTCCATGTTACGGCTACGCCTGAGCACCCTGACCCCCTCTATTTGACCTTCGACATCCCCTCTCTCATTCCCGTGTGCCTCTCGTAGGAAAGAGCCGTCGGGCCACTCCGAATCGAGCTTGAGCCGCCGGCACCAAGAGAGCTCCGACGGGGAATTTCCAGTGCCACCTCTGAGCCTCTGCTTCCCCAATCGAGCACCACGATGAGGACCCAAGGAAGATCAGTGTTGTCGCCGCTCTAGCTTCACCATGTTTCATCATGCCATGTTATCTTTTATGGAGATATGCCCGTAGTGAAACTATGGATCTTAGTCCGTTCATCCATATTGCTCTCAACCTCGACCAACATCCTTTTAATTCCATTTATAGTCTAAACTTTTATTTCTTTTCTTTTGTGTAATCAATACTTCTAAATACAACTTTTATTAATCCTTGAAACTAGCAAAGCTAGCTAGTAATACTGAGAATCTTACAATATTTTTGGGGAAGGGGCAATGCAAGTTATGTATTTGTGTCTGCAAGTACTAATCATTGGCATAGTACAAGTACTCATGTTTGTTCGATCAAGCTTAAGGTTGTCCACTTGAGGGAACTTGTTGCTTGATACAAACCTCTGCACTTGGGGGCCTAACACCTTCCTAGATTAGAGGAAATAGGTACTGTTAAGGCACATTTCATTAGGGACAACTTCATTGTATAGGAAAAGTGTACAACTTCTACAGAGTGTCTAAACTATTCAAATAGCCGCATCCTCGATTATAGACATAGTTTGATCAAAATCACACTTGTCGGTCAACGTCGAGTAAAAGGAGAAGAAAAGAAAACTGTTAATAAAAAAAATACTTGGTTGGAACGCCAAGATTGAACATTGTGAACTTGAGGATGGGCCGCTGAATAATGTGGTGACCAATCTGAGAATGATGGTTTGTGTGACCTAAAACAAATGTTTATTTTGCTTTATGGTCCATGTATATTTACACGAATGTCTATTTTAGATGCTTCTATTATGCCCCATGATCAAGGCGTCGCATAGTGTAACGCCCACGATGCGGCTATATCTCCCACGTGTCGAGGCACGACTTAGAGGCATAACCGCATAGTGGTTTTGTCGCAAGAAGGGTCATCTTCACACAATCCCATGTAATAAACAAGAATGGGATAAAGAGTTGGCTTACAATCGCCACTTCACACAATACAAAAATATTATCATACATCATCCAAAATACAATCATAAAGACCGGCTACGGTCAAAATCCAGATGAAAATAAGACAACCCCAAATGCTAGATCCCCGATCGTCCCAACTGGGCTCCACTACTGATCATCAGGAAAAGACACATAGTAACGACCACGTTCCTCGTCGAACTCCCACTTGAGATCGACGCCATCATCTGCACTGGCATCATCGGCACCTGCAACTGGTGTTGGAAGTATCTGTGAGTCACGGGGACTCAGCAATCTCACACCCGCGAGATCAAGACTATTTAAGTTTATAGGACAAGAGGTGCAACGAGGTGGAGCTGCGGCGGCAAAAGCATATATGGTGACTAACTTGCGCATATGAGAGCGAGAAGAGAAGCAAAGGAGCGGACGTCATCTAGCAATGACCAAGAAGAGGTCCTGAACACCTACTTACGTCATACATAACACAGACCGTGTTCACTTCCCGGACTCCGCCGAGAAGAGACCATCACGGTTACACACGCACTTGGTGTATTTTAATTGGGTCAAGTGACAAGTTATCTACAACCGGACATTAACAAATTCCCATCTGCCTCATAACCGCGGGCACGGCTTTCGAAAGATAATACCCTGCAGGGGTGTCCCAACTTAGCCCATCATAAGCTCTCACGGTCATCGAAGGATAAACCTTCTCCCGGAAAGACCCGATCAGTCTCGGAATCCCGGTTTACAAGACATCTCGACAATGGTAAAACAAGACCAGCAAAGCCGCCCGAATTTGCCGACAAATCCCGATAGGAGCTGCACATATCTCGTTCTCAGGGCACACCGGATAAGTCAAGCTACGAGTAAAACCAGACCTCGAGTTTCCCCGAGGTGGCCCCGCAGGTTGCTCGGTTCGGACCAACACTCGAAGGAGCACTGGCCCGGGGGGGGGGGGGGGTTAAAATAAGATGACCCTCGGGCTCGCGAAAACCCGGGGGAAAAGGCTTAGGCGGCAAATAGTAAAACCAAAGTTGGGCCTTGCTGGAGGAGTTTTATTCAAGGCGAACTGTCAAGGGGTCCCATAAATCACCCGACCGTGTAAGGAACGCAAACTCAAGGAACATAATCCGGTATAACAGTAACTAGGGCGGCAAGAGTGGAACAAATCACCAGGCATAAGGCCGAGCCTTCCACCCTTTACCAAAATATATAGATGCATTAATTAAATAAGAGATATTGTGATATCCCCAACATATCCATGTTCCGACATGGAACAAACTTCAACTTCACCTGCAACTAGCAACGCTATGAGAGGGGCTGAGCAAAAGCGGTAACATAGCCAAACAACGGTTTGCTAGGAGAGGATGGTTAGAGCTGACATGGCTAAAATGGGAGACATGAAATAGCAAGTGATAGGTAGCGAGCATGGCAATAGAGCGAACAACTAGCATAGCAAAGATAGAAGTGATTTCGAGGGGTGGTCATCTTGCCTGCAAGATTCTCAGAGTTGTCGAAAGCTTGATCCTCGTAAGCGTACTCGACAGGTTCCTCGTTCACGAACTCGTCTCCCGGCTCTACCCAAGACAAGAACACAAACAAACGGAACCACAATCAACACGAGAAATGCGCAAGCAACATGATGCAAAACATGCATGATATGCAAGATATGACATGCGGTGCATATGCGTGCTCCGGAAGGAAAAAGATGAACATGGCAGTAACTTGGCAAACCAAGCATGCCACTGGAAAGATGAGATGATTTCGGTCGAAATCGATATAAAGATCACCGGAATCGGATGCACGGTTTGCAAATGGCAAGCAAAACAAGAATGACACTAATCTGCGATAAACAGCAAGATAGCACTTAAAATACAACAAGTAACAATGCTACAACACCCCAACATAGCAACAAAGCATATGACAGTAATCTACAGGAGATGCTTGACAAAAGATGAACACTGAGCTATGGCTAGTTCACCACATATCAAGCTCAAACAAGCATGGCAAAAGTGCAAAAGATTACAGGTTCACAGACTTAGTGAAAAACTGGACATGGCAGAAATCAGCATCAAGTAGCAATGTTCTACTAAATGCACATGACAAAAGTCCCTTACTGACCATAAGCTAAAAAGGACAAGAAGATATGATGGCAAGCATGTAAACATAGCAAGTTTCGTTATCAGGTTTCAGACTTAGCAGAAAACAGAGCGTGGCAGAAATATTAATATGTAGGCCTCTTTGTGAGCTTGATGCACTCACTACAGAGCAACGCATGACAAAACAAGCATACCTACAGCAAGATGGCATGTTTATAAAGCTATTCATGGCAAGAACAATTGCATAGCATGTATGGATCAACTACAATAAGCTTGGCAAAAATGCATATCATGTTAAGAATCTGCCAGAAATATTTTATAGCAAACGTAAAGCAAGATTGAGTTATGCTATGGTACTCTAAAATTGCAAACAATTGCAGGAATGGATCAATTACAACTATAGCTACAAAACATCCTTACTGAACATCTCCAAAATATGCATGAATCTCTCTGTAGCATCAAGTTTACATGGCAACAAAATTACAGCAGACAGACTTAGATAAATCACTAAGTCCCTGAAATCAGAATTATTACGGGGCCTACTTTGCATGCTTGTGCTAGTCACCACAAAGATCACAAAAATACATGGACTATACCACTGGAAAGATGGCATGGCATACTTCAAAACACATGTAGAACTCATGCTCAAAAGATGCACAGAATAAATGATACAAAAATGACAAATCTCCAAGTTCTGATAAGAACCAGAGATTAACAGCAACTAGCCCTCTTCCAACGAAGATTTGGGTATCAAGATGACCCCTAATGAAAATGATGCAATTGAACAAAATGAAGAGCATCACGAGGCGAACAATTTGACATATTATACATGCAAATCGGAGCTACATGCACAAAGTTATCGCATCGGCGCGGGGGAAGGAGAGGAGGAGGCGCGGCGGGGGAGGCGCCGGCCGGAGGCGGCGGTCGCCGGAGGCGCGGCGGCGGCGCAGCTCCGGCGGAGGCGGCGGTGATGGGCGCGCGCGGGCGCGGAGGAGGCGGTGGCGGGCTCGGGCGGGCCTGCTGCGGGCTTCGCGGGCCGTCGGCGGGGCGGTTGGACGTCGTCCGGCGCGGACGGACGCGTCCGGCGGCGTGGTGGGAAAAACGCTAGGGTTCGTGTGCGAATCCGTTTTTCGGGATGCCCACTTATAAATAGGTAGAGGGAGCTAGGAGACTCCAAATGAGGTGCGGTTTTCGCCCACACGATCGTGATCGAACGACCTAGAGCATGGAAGAGAGTTTGGTGGGATTTGGGCTGGTTTTGGAGGGGTTTTTTTGCTGGATACTCAAATGGACATTGCGGAGGCCCGGTTAACCGTTGGAGTACCAAACGACCTCCGAATGGAACGAAACTTGACCGGTAGTCTCCGGGTGGTATATTAAGACCACTTGACAAGTCTCGGTCCATTCCGAGAAAGTTGGACACACGCACACGAAAGAAAACTAGAGGGGTGCACCGGAGGAGATAGGAGCGCCGGATTGGAAAACGGACAACGGGGAAAATGCTCGGATGCATGAGACGAACACGTATGCGAATGCAATGCACATGATGACATGATATGAAAATGCATGACATAACAAAATACAAAACGCAAAACAAAACCCGACAACGGAGGGAAAAACATATCACATAGCCGGAAATGGCAAGAGTCGGAGTTACAAATATGTCAAGTTACATGCGGGGTGTTACACATAGACATCCGAGTTGGTATGGCAATGCAACCCAAACCATTTTTATAGGGTTTAGCGGCTGGAGAGGCGGCGCACGGGCGATTCCGAACTACCAGCAACTTCGCAAGGATTCATACCACCGCGGTCCCTTGTTCGTGATCCTGGTGCTTGTTCTTCTCGGCAGTTGCCTTCAGGGTGATCCAGGAGGACCTTTGAGTCCTTACCCACCCTTGGGTGTGTGGTTTTAGGGCATGTTCTAGGGTCCAGGGAGTAGTGGATGATGGCTAGTGCTGAGTCGATCTAGGCAAGAGAGGGAGTCGAGAGGGTGATGGAGAAGATGAATTTATGAGAGAGTGAAAGCTCAAGGTTGGTGGTGGATGATCATGGGGATGATGGGGCCCTTCTGAAGTGGGCGCTCGTGGGGAAAGTGTTGCATTGAAGGGTGTTGCATGTGAACACTATGGCTGATGCGCTTAGGCCTGCAAGGGGTAACCCAAAAGGCTTATCCTTTTACTCAGTTGACGAGAATCTGTTCATTGCTAAACTAGAGGCCACCGCGACTGAGATGTTATCTACAAAGGGGGTCAGTGGATGATTGGTAAGTGCTACTTGTGAGCTGCGTTGGGATTTTCCCGAAGAGGAGAGGATGATGCAGTACAGTAGAGATAAGTATTCCCTCAGTTAAGAACCAAGGTTATCAATCTAGTAGGAGAACCAAGCAACACCTCGTTAGCAGTACCTACACATAAAATAGTAAATACTTGCACCCAACACGAACAAGGGGTTGTCAATCCATTGGAGATTAATTGCAAGGATCAAATCTTGTATTGATATATAGATACATAAAACAAAAAATAAAATAAAATAAAGAAAATTGCAGCAAAGTATTTTTGGGATTTTAATATATGAAAAAAGTAGACCTGGGGGCCATAGTTTTCACTAGAGAATTCTCTCTTGAAAATAACATACAGTGGGTAGACAAATTACTGTTGGGCAATTGATAGAAAAGCGAATAATCATGACGATATCCAAGGCAATGATCATGTATATAGGCATCATGTCTGAGACAAGTAGATCGACTCCTGCCTGCATCTACTACTATTACTCCACACATCGACCACTATCCAGCATGCATCTAGAGTATTAAGTTCATAAAGAACGGAGTAACGCCTTAAGCAAGATGACATGATGTAGACAAAGTAAACTCATGCATGAATTAACCCCATCTTTTTATCCTTAATGGCAACAATACAAATATGTGTCTTGTCCCTTTCTATCACTTGGATATAGATCACCACAAGATTGAACCCATTACAAAGCACCTCTCCCATTGGAAGAAAAATCAATCTAGTTGGCCAAACCAAATCAATAGATCAGAGAGAAATACAAAGCTATAATAATCATGCATACAAGAGTTCAGAGAAGACTCAAATAATATTCATGAATAATCTGATCATAAACTCACAATTCATCATATCCCAACAAACACACCACAAAAAGTGATTACATCGAATAGAACTCCAAGAACATCGAGGACAACATTGTATTGAAGATCAAAGAGAGAGAGAGAGAGAGAGAGAAGAAGCCATCTAGCTACTAGTTATGAACCCGTAGGTCTGTGGTAAACTACCCACACATCATTGGAAGGGTAGCAAGGTTGATGTAGAGCCCCTCCATGGTCGGTTCCCCCTGCAGCAGAGTACCAGAAAAGGCCTCCAGATGGGATCTAGCAAGAACATAAGCTTGCGGCGGAGGAAAAAGTCTTTTGGGTGGCTCTTTGTTGGTTTCCCAATTTTAGAGAATTTATAGAGGCGGAATTAGGTCAAACGGATGCTCGTGGGCCCCACAAGCCACCAGGTCGCACCCACCCCTGGGCATGCCCTGGGGCCTCATGGGCCCCTCCTTCATCTTCTGGGCCTCTCCTGGAGCTTCCAGGGTCTCTTATGTCAAGAAAAAATCTCTAAAAAAATTCGTGCCACTTGGACTTCATTTGGTACTGATATTCTGGAAAACCAAAAACAGGCAAAAAACAGCAACTGACACTTGGCACTAAGTTAATAGGTTAGTCCCAAAAAATGATATATAATGACATATAAATGCATATAAAACATCCAAGATTGATACTATAATAGCATGGAACAATCATAATTACAGATACGTTGGAGAAGAATCAGTAAGCATGTTATAGTTCTGGAGATTTTGATTGTAGATCAAGACCTTCAGCTTGGAAATTTGAGAGGTTGCAGTTCTAGGCTAGGGTAATCAATCTTCCCTTCAACCTTCGCTGAACATAATGGCCGGGGAAGATAGCTGGTATGATGGGTGATGTGATTCACGTTGATGTAGATTAGAAGGGCTTTGCCTTTGGTGAGTCTTTGCGAGCTAGAATCTAGCTGAAGGTGAAGGAACCCCTTATGAGGTGGGTGCAACTGGAATCTGCGCAGACAAAGGAGACGATCTTTTACGACATCCAATATGAAACCTACAATATTTTAGCTTTTCATGTGGATTGATGGGACATTCAGATGCATTATGTCTAAGTCTAGCTGAGGGATATGCCAAAGGTATCTGTAGTTTAGGGGACAAGATCAGGTGGTTGGCCATGAGGAGGAGCTGGGCAATGACCCGCGGAGTCAAGGTCTGAGTAATGGAGCAAAGGATAGGAAGGATGAGTGGGAGAAAGATGATGAGGTTGAGGATGGAGACGAGGCAACGTCACCACTGAAACCAGGCCAAGGAAAGTTAAGGATGCAATATAGAAATTTAATTCATAAGGTGGTGCTGGCTAGTGGTAATAGCTTTACAGGCTGAGGTAAAAGCCGAAATGAAGGGTATCGGCATGCCGATATGGGTACACAGCAAAACCATGGCAATGGGATGAGCAATCAGCTGATGCTCGTGGATCAAGAAACGTTAAACAAGAGGAGAGCTGGAGGCTGTGACATCTGTGGAATCAAAAGTGAATAGTAGGATTTGAAGAAGAAGAAAGCAAGCAGAGTTAATGCTAGCATTGACGAGGTCGTGGCTACGGGTCAACCCTTCCAAGACCAATGAATTGCATTGTTTGAAACTGTTGTGGACTTGGGAACCCAGAGGAACTTTGAGAGCTTTACCACCTGGTGAGGTTGGAGTGCCCGCCTTGGTTTTTTTTGAAACAAAGGTCGAGGGTAAGCGAGTTGCAGATTTGAGAGCACGACTAGGTTTGGAAGGATGTGTGCTCATAATCGGTGACGACTAAAGTGGTGCTTTGGCCTGTTTTGGTCAAAAGAAGTTGATGTGACGCTAAATAATGTATATGTCCAACGTATTGATGTCATAGTAAAAACATATTGGGACTGACATGAAAGAATGGTGATTCACTGGCTTTTGTGCGAAGGCTCGAAGTAGCGAGAGATATGAGAGCTCGAAATTGTTGAAATGGTTGAGGTCTCAAAGTGATATACCCTGTCTTTGTGGGGGATATTTAAATGAAATTCTTTATAATTCTAAATGATTTGGTTCAAACGATCGAGATTAATGGAAAATGGAAGGTCTCCGTGAGGTGATTGATTGCTGGAACTTTCAAGATCTGGGGTTTATAGTGTTACCGTTAACGTGGGACAATAGACAGGACGACCATGCGAACGTCAAGGTTTGATTGGATTGATCAAAGAAGATCCATCTTTTTTGCAATTGTGCACAATTACAAGGGTCTGCCATGTTTCGTCTCCTTTGTCTGATCACCGCCTTGTTGTTGCAAACATTAAGAGGGTTGATGAAGGGGAGGATAGAGGGCCACATAGGTTTATGTACGAGGAAGTGTGGCAGTGTGAGGACTCCTATGAAGCCGTTGTGTTGGATGGATGGGAAAAAGCAAAGGGGGTTAGAGAGGGAGCTAGCTCGGCAACTGAATGTGCTCCTCCACAATGAGGAAATAATGGCTAGGCAACAATCTCGAGTGGATTGGTTGCGTGCAGGAGATCGAAACACCAGGTTCATCCATGCTAGGGGCTCCATGCATAAATTTTGAAAAAATAGTGGCCTTAGAGGATGCGAGTGGGGTGGTTGTAGATACAAAAGAGGTTGTACATGAAGAGATACATGACTTCTATACAATCTTGTACTCAGCCCAGGAGGATATACACATTGAGGAGGTCCTTCACCACGTCCCAGCAAAAGTTACGACATGATGAACAAATGGCTAATGTGAATGTTCCAGGAGGAGGAGGTTGATACATCTCCAACGTATCTATAATTTATGAAGTATTCATGCAGTGTTTACAAAAAAATTATATGATTTTGGTATGATTTGAATTGAACTAACCCAGACTGACGCTATTTCAACAGAACTACCGTGCTGTTGTTTTTTGTAAAGAAATAAAAGTTCTCGGAATTGGACAAAACTTTTTGGAGATTTTTTATGGAACAAATGAAGAATATTGGAGCAAAGAACTACTGGAGGGGGGCCTGCTGCCCACTAGGCACCAGGGCGCGCCACCCTCCTCTGGCGCATCCTGGTGGGTAGTGGGCCCCTCAAGGCCCATCTCAGCGTGAGATCGACACCAAAAAATCTATAAATACAGAAACCCCCAGAAATAACCCTAAATCAGACGTTCCACCGCCGCAAGCCTATGTAGCCATGAAAAACCAATTTGGACTCTATAGCCATGAAGTTATATTGTTATGGATCCTCCAACATGTGGTGTTTGCTTAGGATCTTTTGCTAGCCATAAATTCGTACTAAGTAGAGATACTACTTGTGCATCCAAAAACCTTTAAACCCAATTTATTGCCATTAGTGTCCACCATATCTACCTATGGATTGAATAAGATCCTTCAAGTAAGTTGTCATCGGTGCAAAAAGCAATAAAAATTGCTCCTAAATATGTTTGATCTTTTATTGTAAGGGAAAATAAGCATTGTACAAACTTCTGATGGCAAAGTAATAAAAGCGACGGACCACATAATAAAGGTTGCTATCATAAGGGGCAATATAATGTGACATTCCTTTGCATTAAGATATTGTGCATCCAAAAATAAAAAGCACATGACAACCTCTCCTTCCCTCTACGAAGGGCCTATCTTTTACTTTTCAGTATTTACTTTTATGCAAGAGTCAATAGTATGCATTCTCATTTCAACCTCAATTATTCTCTATTTGGCAAGCATCAAGTGGTGGGGAAAGATCTAGGAACATATGGCAAGTCAAATATATTTGATCATGAATTATTATTGTTAACAATTATCTCTATGATAAATAAGTTGGGAGGCGAAACATTAAGCCCCTATCTTTCTCTGTGCTCGATGGATGCCATTTATTCTCAAAATATGCTTTGAGTACTAGCAATCATAGAAGACTATATGATGATTGAATATGTGGATCTCTTACTTAGACTTTGTTGAATAAGTTGAATTGCAATTGCTTGGTGACTGAGAACATAGGTTGTTAAGTTTCAAGAGAATGCATTGTTTGAACCATAACATGTGAATTGATTACTACTTTATCATGATGAGTTTTATGAGAAAGAGTTGCTGTTATGATGCTAGGAGAAGTGATTGAAATTATCATTAATCAAACTTATGCACTATGCGAGCATTCACACTTCATAAATTATTTCTTTTATCATTTACCTACTCGAGGACGAGTAGGAATTAAGCTTGGGGATGCTAATACGTCTCCAACGTATCTATAATTTATGAAGTATTCATGCCATGTTTACAACAATTTTATATGGTTTTGGTATGATTTGAATGGAACTAACCCGGACTGACGCTGTTTTCAGCAAAACTACTGTATTTTTTTTGCAGAAATAAAAGTTCTCAGAATTGGATGAAACTTTTTGGAGATTTTTTATGGAATAAATGAAGAATATTGGAGCAAAGAACCACTGGAGGGGGCCCCCTGCTGCCCACTAGGCACTGATAAGCCACAAGTATAGGGGATCAATTGTAGCCTCTTTCGATAAGTAAGAGTGTCGAACCCAACGAGGAGCTAGAGGTGGAACAAATATTCCCTCAAGTTCTATCGACCACCGATACAACTCTACGCACACTTCACGTTTGCTTTATCGAAAAAAAGTATGAAACTAGAAGTACTTTGTAGGTGTGATAGGATAGGTTTGCAAGATAATAAAGAGCACGTAAATAAAATCTAGGGGCTGTTTAGATAAAGACACAACTAAGTTAATTTTAGTAAAGAGCTTTTGTCAACAATAAAGTTATTTGTCCCTAGGCAATCGATAACAAGTACCGGTAATCATTCTTGTAATTTTGAGGGAGAAGCATGAGCTAACATACTTTCTCTACTTGGATCATATGCACTTATGATTGGAACTCTAGCAAGCATCCGCAACTACTAAAGATCATTAAGGTCGTGAAACCCAATCATAGCATTAAGTATCAAGTCCTCTTTACTCCCATACGCCATAACCCACTTATCCGCGTTTGGGCTGCTGTCATCCCCCGCAACACTGATAATAAGTAAACCATGAACATATTGCAACACCCTACAGCGGGGGTCCCTCACGTTTGCACGAGACGGAGGGCACCGTAGGACAGCACCAAAAATAAAATATACAATCATACCAACCAAGATCACGATTAACCCATAGGACAAAACAGATCTACTCAAACATCATAGGATAACCATAGATCATTGGGAAATAATATATGGAGTTGAGCACCATGTTTAAGTAGATATTACAGCGGGGGGAAGAGGTGTTACACTGCTGCATAGAGGGGGAGAAAGTTGGTGTTGACGGTAGCAAGATTGTTGGTGTAGATCGTCATCCCGATCGTTGCCCCGGTGGCACTCCGGCGCCACCGGGAGAGAGGGGGAGAGAGCCCCCTCCTTCTTCTTCTTCCTTGGCCTCCCCCCTAGATGGGAGGAGAGTTCCCCCTCTGGTCCATGGTCTCCATGGCCGGGGAGGGGCGGGAGCCCCTCCGAGATTGGATCTCCCTCTCTGTTCTCTTCTGTTTCGCGTTCCCCAGATTTGGTCGAAAACCGTTTCTTATATTCCCAGAGATCCGTAACTCCGATTGCGCTGAGATTTTAACACGATTTTTTTCTGGATATAAGCTTCCTTGCGCCCGAAGTAGAGCTCCAGCCGACGTTTGAGGAGGGCACAACCTACCACCGCGTGCCAGGGGCCTTTGGCGTGCCCTGGTGTCTTGTGGGATATGTGGGCCTCCGTTGCGGTGATTCCAACTCCCAAAAATCACAAATATTCCAAAATAATTCTCCGTGAAATTTTATTGCATTTGGAATTTGTTTTATATGGATACTCTGTGATACAAAAAACATGCAGAAAACAGGAAATGGCACTGGATCAATAGGTTAGTCCAATAAATCATAAAAAGTTGCCAAAAGTATGTGAAAGTGGTATAATATTGGCATGAAACAATCAAAAATTATAGATACGACGGAGACGTATCAACATCCCCAAGCTTAATTCCTGCTCGTCTTCGAGCAGGTAAATGATAAAAAAGATAATTTTTGATGTGGAATGCTACCTAGCATAAACTTGATCATATATCTAGTCATGGCATGAATATTAAGACATAAGTGATTCAAACCAATAGTATATAATTTGACATAAATACATCAATACTCAGGCATCCCAACAAACAATCATGTCTTTCAAAACATCAATGCTAAAGAAAGTTATCCCTACAAAATCATATAGTCTTGTCATTCTCTGTCTTCTTAACACAAAGTATTTATCATGCACAACCCCGATGACAAGCCGAGCAATTGGTTCATACTTTTTAACGCGCTTCAGCTTTTTCAACCCTCACGCAATACATGAGCGCAAGCCATGGATATAGCACTACGGGTGGAATAGAGTATGATGATAGGGGTAAATATAAAGAAGACAAAAAAGTAAGAAAGTCTCACATCGACACGGCTAACCAACGGGCTATGGAGATGCCCATCAATCGATATCAATGTGAGGAGTAGGGATTGCCATGCAACGAATGCAGTAAGAGCTATAAGTGCATGAAAGCTCAATATGAAAACTAAGTGGGTGTGCATCTAATCCTATAATGAAAAATTCCACTAGTATATGAAAGTGACAACATAGGAGACTATCCATATGAAAAACATGGTGCTACTTTGAAGCACAAGTGTGGTAAAAGATACTAACAATGCCCCTTCTCTCTTTGTTTATTTTTTCTTTTTTTTTCCTTTTTCTTTTTCTTTTTTCTTTTTTTCTTTTTCTCTCTCTCATTGTCCGGAGTCTTATCTCGACTTGTGGGGGAATCATAGTCTCCATCATCCTTTCCTCACTGGGGCACTGCTCTAAAAATGAATAATGATGATCATCACACTTCTATTTACTTATAACTCAAAAGAAATAAAAATTACAACTCGATACCTATGACAAAATATGATTCTATATGAATGCCTCTAGCATGTACCAGGATGTGCAATGATCTAGCGTAACATGTATGAAAAATGATGAACGGTGGTTGAGCCACAACTACTATGTCAGCTATATGATCATGCAAAGCAATATGACAATGAATGCTCAAGTCATCAAACATAAGTGGTGGAAGTTGCATGGCAATATATCTCGGAATGGCCATGGAAAAGTCATAATAGGTAGGTATGGTGGCTGTTTTGAGGAAGATATAGTAAGGCTTATGTGTGATAGAGCATATCATATCACGGGGTTTGCATGCACCTGTGAAGTTTGCATCACATCTCGATGTGAGAATGGGCAATGCACGGTACCGTAGAGGCTAGAAAATTGCGAAAAGGTAAGAGTGCGTATAATCCATGGACTCACATTAGCCATAAAGAATTCATATACTTATTGCAAAAGTTTATTAGCCCTCGAAGCAAAGTACTACTACGCATGCCCCTAGGGGGATAGATGGGCATGCTTCGGGAATCACAAACCTTAACACCAATATTCCTACGAACCACAACCATTTACTAGTACTTCCCACATATTACCATCTGTATATCGCAAAACTATTGCAAGGAATCAAACATATCATATTCAGTGATCCATAAGTTTTATGTAGGGTTTTATGACTAACCGTGCAATTGACCAATTCTTGTTGAATCTCTAAATAGATATAAGTGAAGCATGAGAGTTTAATTCTTTCTACAAAAGATCATGCTCTAACAAATATAAGTGAAGCAAAAGAGCATTCTTCAAACAACGGTTTTCTATGTGAAGAGAAACAGGCAATCCAAACTTCAAATGATATAAGTGAAGCACATGAAGCATTCTATAAAGCCACACTCAAAAGATATAAGTGAAGTGCAATGAGCATTCTATAAATCAGCCATGGACTATCTCATACCAGCATGGTGCATAAAAAATGAAAAATAAACACAAAAGACGCTCCAAGATTCACACATATCACATGAACGAAACAAAGACGAAAATATACCGATACTTGTTGAAGAAAGATGGGATGCCTTCCGGGGCATCCCCAAGCTTAGACGCTTGAGTCTCCTTGAATATTTACTTGGGGTTCCATGGGCATCCCCAAGCTTGAGATCTTGCCTCTCCTCCTTCTCCTCATATCGAGACCTCCTCGATCTTTGATCACTTCATCCACACAAAACTCAACAGAAAGTTCGGTAAGATCCGTGAGTATAATAAAGCAAATCACTACTCTAAGTACTGTTGCAAACCAATTCATATTTTGTTTTTGCATTTTAGCTACTGTAATATAACTTTTCCATGGCTTAATCCACTGATAGAAATCGATAGTTTCAGCAAAACAAGCAAACAATGCATCAAAAACAGAATCTGTCTTAAACAGGACAGTTTGTAGTAATCTGAACATTCACCATACTTATGGTACTCCAAAAATTCTGAAACAATTAGGAAAAATAAAAAATTTGTATATAAAGACAGTGCAAAAAGTTTCAGAACCTTTTGACGTTCCAGTAAAAAATGTAAAATCACGCACTACAGCCAAAGTTTCTGTTTTGCACCGCACAAACCAACAAGCAATGTAAACATCCTAAAGGCAAATCTTGGCACATTATTTTTATAATACAATGGAATTGTACAAGGGGATAATTATTTTTGTTAAAAAGTTTCTGTAATTAAGATTCACAAAGTTTCCATGGGCATGAACAAAGTTCAAGGCTAGCTCTCGCTTCCACGGTGCTCGTCTATCTCACTTTCACTTTTCTTTTTGTGAAGTTTTAAGTTCCCCTCTCTATTTTTCTTGTTTTTAAACTATATAAAAGAACTCAACAGAAATAAATGACTCTCTAAAACTTCCGGGTTGTCTCCCTGGCAGCGCTTTCTTTAAAGCCATTAAGCTAGGCATAAAGTGCTCAAGTAATGAATCCACCCGGATCCCAAGGTATATCAAAGCCAATTTTAATTAACAATGATTTGGCATTTAGTAGTGAGCACAAATCAACATATATCATGCAATGACGAAGTCTAACTCTCTTCCTATGCATCGGCATGTCATACAAGAATAATTCATGAACATCAAGTAAAGGCCAATACATAGCATAAGCAGTTTCTTGCAATTTTATCGTGTTGGAAACATCGAGAGGTGGAGATATGGTTCCTCTATCATAATAATTGCAAGTAGGAGCAGCAAGCACATGCATATTATATTCATCAAAATCATCATGTGTAGTAGCAAAATGCAGCCCATCAACATAATCCTTAACAAGAGCAAACTTCTCCGATATAGTGTAGTTTGGAGAATTCAAAAAGATAATAGGACTATCATGTGTGGGTGCAATAGCAACAATTTCATTCTTAACATAAGTAACTATAGCAAGTTCATCTCCATAAGCATAATTCATATTGGCATCTTGGACACAAGCATAGCAAGCATCAAGTTCATCAAAAAGGGATATTTCAAGTGAATCAATGGGATCATAGCAATTATCATGGCAATCATCCTTTGATAAGCATGAAGAGAAATTAAATAATGTATGAGTTGAAGAGTTACTCTCATTAGAAGGTGGGCATGGGTAGCTAATCCGTTCTTCCTCCTTTTGTTTTTCGCTCTCCTCATCATCTTTTTCATCCAATGAGCTCATAGTTTCATCAATTCCTTCTTCCTTAGAGTCCTGCAAAATATTAGTCTCTTCTTGGACAGCAGAGACTTTCTCAGTAAATTCATCAATATCGGAATTGTATTTATAATTATCATAGCAATATTTAAGGATGGCAAAATTTTCAGGTCTATAAACATCATCATCAAAAGCTTCATATTTTTCAAACAAAGATTCAATTCCATAAGCACCCTTAAAAGCAACAAATTCTTCTATTCGTTCCACATCATAGTAATCATATCTACCATTAGCATAAGAACTAAGGTTTCATTATCATTAAATTCACATGAAAAGGGAAGATGTGGAGCGTTCATCCTAGAGCAACAAGTATAATCATATCTCAAGCATAGCTCCCGAGCATACCAATGCAACATATGAATTTGATCCCATAACAATTTCCCTTTATGATTCAAGCGATAATCCCTAAAGTATTCACATTGATCCAACGTTACTCCCATTATATAGTTGAATGGGGTTTTCTCAGGATTATCAAAGTAGTGCATAATATCTTTTACATAACGAGCATCGAGGGTTTTGGGAGGTTCCCCATCTCCATGAGTAGCAAGTACCACTAATTTTTTTGGTGTTTCGTGTTCCATATCCATAACTAAATCTCTAGAACAACTAAGAACAGGAAATAAAACTACTTAGTGATAAAGCAAACAACCACACACGAGAATATTCACCCCATGCTATTGTTCCCCGGCAACGGCGCCAGAAAAAGGTCTTGATAACCCACAAGTATAGGGGATCAATTGTAGCCTCTTTCGATAAGTAAGAGTGTCGAACCCAACGAGGAGCTAAAGGTAGAACAAATATTCCCTCAAGTTCTATCGACCACCGATACAACTCTACGCACACTTGACGTTTGCTTTATCAGAAACAAGTATGAAACTAGAAGTACTTTGTAGGTGTGATAGGATAGGTTTGCAAGATAATAAAGAGCACGTAAATAAAATCTAGGGGCTGTTTAGATAAAGACACAACTAAGTTAATTTTAGTAAAGAGCTTTTGTCAACAAGAAAGTTATTTGTCCCTAGGCAATCGATAACAAGTACCGGTAATCATTCTTGTAATTTTATATGAGGGAGAGGCATGAGCTAACATAGTTTCTCTACTTGGATCATATGCACTTATGATTGGAACTCTAGCAAGCATCCGCAACTACTAAAGATCATTAAGGTCATGAAACCCAACCATAGCATTAAGTATCAATTCCTCTTTACTCCCATACGACATAACCCACTTATCCACGTTTGGGCTGCTGTCATCCCCCGCAACAGTGACAATAAGTAAACCATGAACAGATTGCAACACTCTACAGTGGGGGCCCCTCACGTTTGCGCGAGACGGAGGGCACCGTAGGACGGCACCAAAAATAAAATATACAATCATACCAACCAAGATCAGATTAACCCATAGGACAAAACGGATCTACTCAAACATCATAGGCTAACCATAGATCATTGGGAAATAATATATGGAGTTGAGCACCATGTTTAAGTAGATTTTACAGCGGGGGGAAGAGGTGTTACACCACTTCCTAGAGGGGAGAAAGTTGGTGTTGACGGTAGCAAGATTGTTGGTGTAGATCGTCGTCCCGATCGTTGCCCCGATGGCACTCTGGCGCCATCAGGAGAGAGGGGGAGAGAGCCCCCCTCCTTCTTCTTCTTCCTTGGCCTCCCCCCTAGATGGGAGGAGAGTTCCCCCTCTGGTCCATGGCCTCCATGGCCGGGGAGGGGCGGGAGCCCCTCCGAGATTGGATCTCCCTCTCTGTTCTCTTCTGTTTCGCGTTCCCTAGATCTGGCCGAAAACCGTTTCTTATATTCCCGGAGATCCGTAACTCCGATTGCGCTGAGATTTTAACATGATTTTTTTACGGATATAAGCTTCCTTGTGTCTTGTGGGCTGTGTGGGCCTCCGTTTGCAGTGATTCCAACTCCAAAAAATCACAAATATTCCAAAATAATTCTTCGTGATATTTTATTGCATTTGGACTTCGTTTGATATGGATACTCTGCGGTACAAAAAACATGCAAAAAACAGGAACTGGCACTGGGCACTGGATCAATAAGTTAGTCCAATAAATCATATAAAAAGTTGCCAAAAGTATGTGAAAGTGGTATAATATTGGCATGAAACAATCAAAAATTATAGATACAACGGAGACGTATCAGGCACCAGGGCGTGCCACCCCCCTCTGGCCTGCCTTGGTGGGTAGTGGGCCCCTCGAGGCCCATCTCAGCGTGAGATCGATGCCAAAAAATACTATAAATATAGAAACCCCCAGAAATAGCCCTAGATCAGAAGTTCCACCGCCGCAAGCCTCTGTAGCCAAGAAAAGCCAATCTGGAACCTCTTCCAGCACCCTACCTGAGTGGGAAATCATCAGCGGAGGCCATCTTCATCATCCTGGCGGCCACTATTATTAGGAGGGAGTAGTCCACCCTCGGGGCTGAGGGTTTGTACTAGTAGCTATGTGTCTGATCTCTCTCTCTCTCTTGTGTTCTTGATTTGGCACGATCTTGATGTATCGCGAGCTTTGTTAATATAGTTGGATCATATGGTGTTTCTCCCTCTCTCTCTTGTTGCGATGAATTGAGTTTTCCCTTTGAGATTTCGTTATTATCGGATTGAATACTTTGTCGGATTTGAGAGCACTTGATGTATGCCTTGGCACTCAACTCGCGGATTCCCGAGGTGACATTGGGGTAATCTATGCATAGGGATTGATGCACGTTTTCGTCCTTGCTTCTCCGGTAGAAATCTTGGGGCACTCTTTGAAGTTCTTTGTATTAGATTGAGTATTATGAATCTGAAATTCTTTGATGCATATCGTATAATTAACTCACGGATACTCGTGGTGACATTGGAGTATCTAGCTGACATTAGAGTTGGTTGATGTGTATCATTCGGTGTTATTTTAGTACGAACTCTTGGGCTATTTGTGACACCTATAGGAATACCTCTGTAGATCGATTGGAAAGGATAACTTTGAGGTGGTTTTCTACCCTGCAGACAATTTCTTCTTATGTTCTCCGCTAGATAAGAACTTTGGAGTGGTTCTCCGTCGCACGCTGTGAAGGAAATATGCCCTAGAGGCAATAATAAAGTTTTTATTTTATATTTCCTTATATCATGATGAATGTTTATTATTCATGCTAGAATTGTATTAACCGAAAACTTGATACATGTGTGGATACATAGACAAAACACCGTGTCCCTAGTAAGCCTCTACTAGACTAGCTCGTTGATCAAAGATGGTTAAGTTTCCAAACCATAGACATGTGTTGTCATTTGATGAATGGGATCACATCATTAGGAGAATGATGTGACAAGACCCATCCATTAGCTTAGCATATTGATCATTCAGTTTTATTGCTATTGCTTTCTTCATGTCATATACATATTCCTTTGACCATGAGATTATGCAACTCCCGAATACCGGAGGAATGCCTTGTGTGCTATCAAACGTCACAACATAACTGGGTGATTATAAAGATGCTCTACAGGTATCTCCGAAGGTGTTTGTTGGGTTGGCATAGGTCGAGGTTAGGATTTGTCACTCCGAGTATCAGAGAGGTACCTCTGGGCCCTCTGGTAATACACATCATAAGAAGCCTTAGAAGCAAAGTGACTAATGAGTTAGTTGCGGGATGATGTATTATGGAACAAGTAAAGAGACTTGCCGGTAACGAGATTGAACTAGGTATGAAGATACCGACGATCGAATCTCGGGCAAGTAACATACCGATGGACAAAGGGAATAATGTATGTTGTCATAAAGGTTTGACCGATAAAGATCTTCGTAGAATATGTAGGAGCCAATATGAGCATCCAGGTTCCGCTATTGGTTATTGATCGGAGACGTGTCTCGGTCATGTCTAGATAGTTCTCGAACCCGTATCGTCCGCACGCTTAACGTTCGATGACGATTTTGTATTATATGAGTTATGTGATTTGGTGACCGAATATTGTTCGGAGTTCCGGATGAGATCACGGACATGACAAGGAGTCTCGGAATGGTCGAGAGGTAAATATTGATATATAGGATGATAGTATTCGGACACTGGAAGTGTTCCGGATTCTATCGGGTATTTATCGGAATACTGGGGGGTTACCGGAAACCCCGGGGGAAAGATATGGGCCATGAGAGGGGAGCACACTATACCACAAGGGGTGGCGCCCCCCCCTATGGAAGCTGGCTGAATTGGAAAAGGAAAGGGGGGGGGTTCAGCCCCCTTTCCTTTCTCTCTTCTCCCTTCCCTTTTCCCCTCCCGGTAAAAAGGAAAGGGGGGAGGCCGAATTGGGGAGGACCCCAAGTAGGATTCCTCCTACTTGGAGCACCCCCTTGGCTGCCTCTCCTCCCCTCCAACCTATATATATGTGGGGGGGGCACCGCTAGAAGATGCACCAACAATTGTTAGCCGTGTGCGGCGCCCCCCCTCCACATTTTACACCCCCGGTCATATTCTCGCGGTGCTTAGGCGAAGCCCTGCGCGGATCAAATCACCATCACCGTCACCACGCCGTCGTGCTGACGGAACTCATCTACTACCTCGACACCTTGCTGGATCAAGAAGACAAGGGACGTCATCGCACTGAACGTGTGCAGAACTCGGAGGTGCCGTATGTTCGGTGCTTGATCGGTCGGAACGAGAAGAAGTTTGACTACATCAACCGCGTTATCAAACGCTTCCGCTTTCGGTCTATGAGGGTACGTGGACACACTCTCCCCCTCTCGTTGCTATGCATCTCCTAGATAGATCTTGCGTGAGCAAAGGATTTTTTTTGAAATTGCATGCTACGTTTCCCAACATGTTGAGGGATTATTATATGATCCAATCATATTAGGATTGTTGAGAGATTGCACTAGTGAACATATGAACCCTAGGCCCCATTTTCAAGCATTGCAATACCGTTTGGGATCACTTTTGTTACCTGATACCTTGCAATTTTTTATTGTTCCTATTACAAAAATCAATATCTACTATCATTACTACACTTGTATCATCATCTCTTCGCCGAGCTAGTGCAGCTATACAATTTACCATTGTATTGGGTATGTTGGGGACACAAGAGACTCTTTGTTATTTGGTTGCCGGGTTGTTTGAGAGAGACCATATTCATCCTACGCTTCCCACGGATTAGTAAACCTTAGGTTATCCACTTGAGGAAAATTTGCTACTGTCCTACAAAACTCTGCGCTTGGAGGCCCAACACGAGTTTACAAGAACAAGTTGTGTAGTAGACATCAAGCCCTTTTCTGGAACCGTTGTTGGGGAGGTGAGTGCTTGAAGGTATATCTTTAGATCTTGCAATTGAATCTTCTAGTTTCTTGTTTTACCACTAGTTTGGTTTATAAAAGAAAACTAAAAAATGGAATTGAGGTTGCCTCATATTATTCGCCTTTATCATGTCTGATGTAGGGTGGAACCCTAGATGGCCGATCTTTCACGAAAGGAGCGGATCCCTACGAAGAACGTGATGAACACGAGGGAAAACATGAGGGGAACACGAGAGAAATCACTCAACCAACAAGAATAGATCACACATGCGCTAGATCGATGAACACAAAGGTAAGATACAAGATCCAAATCCAACAAAGGACGATACAAAGGTAACCAGTTCTTCTCCGGAAGGAGGTCTTGATGGGGCCACCCAAGAGGGGGTCTTGAATCCAAGGGGATCTTCTCCGTAGAGGGGCCGCGGTCACTCTCGAGGAGACGATCCGTATGGATGAGCAAAAGCTATCCTCACATATGAGCTACTACTTTGCTAACCCTAAAAATGGGGAGGAGGAGGTCTATTTATAGCCCAAGGGGTGAAGGGGTAAGTGAGGGGACGAAATGGGTACACGGGCCTCGGCCCAAGTCACGCACGCAGGCGGTGGCCGGATGATCCGGAAGTTGGTCCAGATGATCGGGGCTTCGGGGGTCCGGATGATCCGGGTCGGCATCCGGATGATCCGGTTGTGTTGGAGCAGCTGTGGAAGGGCCGGATGTCCGGGTCCGGGTCCGGACGTCCGGGTGTGGCCGGATGATCCGGGTCTGGGTCCGGATGATCCGGCTTCATGTTGAAGCTTCGGGTGTCATTGGGCATCTTAGCCGGATCGTCCGGGCCGGGGTCCGGATGATCCGGGCCGAGGCCGGGTCGTCTGGACGGCGGTCTGGATCATCCGGGCTGAGGCTGGATCGTCCGAACGGCGGTCCGGATCGTCCGGGCTTCTGCTGACTTAGCCCTTTTCCTTCTCCGTCTTCACGTCCATCTTCCTCTTCGGATTCTCCTTGCTCCTTGGCGTCTCCATGGCTAACTCCTTGATGCCTGAGTATGCACAATGTCTCCGTTTGAGGTAGTAGCCATGTCTGATGGTCATCGAAGTGGAATTGTGAGAGGAGAGATGTCACCTCGGTCTCGAGAGCTCTTGCACGTGATCGAGTCATGGGTCCACTAGGCACTTGATGAGACGATGGTAGGTCCATGGGGATGACCTTGGGATGCTCCGCATCATCTCCCCTCCCTTGGGAAAGATCCGACGTCGGATCGAAATCCTGATCACCATGGTACGGGGAGAGATCTTTGACGTTGAAGATGTTGCTCACGGAGTACTTGTCACGTGGGATGTCGATCCTGTATGCGTTGTTGTTGTAGCGTGCAAGCACCTTGAATGGTCCGTCGGCTCGTGGTAGAATCTTGGACTTGCGTTCGTTGGGGAAGCATTCCTTGTGAAGGTGTAGCCACACAAGATCTCCAATGTTGAATATCATGGGTTGCTTGTTGACGTTGAGCTTGATTGCGAGTCGTTGTACTTGGCGCTCAATGGTGTGCCTTGTATCTTCATGCATCTTCTTGAGGTGGTTGACTCGGGCACCCGCGTCCATGTTTGTGCGCTCTTGGAGTGGTAGGGGTAGGATGTCCAATGGGGACAATGGGTTGAAACCATAGACGACTTCGAAAGGGGACTTGCCGGTAGTCTTGTGTCTTGCTTGGTTGTAGGCGTACTCGGCGATAGGTAGGCATTCCTCCCACTCCTTGATGTTCTTCTTGATTAGCATGCGAAGAAGGGTGGAGAGCGTACGGTTTGTCACCTCCGTTTGGCCGTCGGTTTGTGGATGATATGCCGTGCAGAATAGTAGCTTGATTCCGAGCTTGGCGCATAAGGTCTTCCAAAAGTAACTCAAGAACTTGACGTCGCGGTCCGAGACAATCGTCTTTGGCACTCCATGAAGTCACAAGATTTCCCTACAAAAGAGATTGGCAACATGTGAAGCATCGTCTATCTTGTTGCAAGGAATGAAATGTGCCATTTTAGAGAATCGGTCCACAACAACAAAAATGGAATCCTTGCCATTTCGAGTTCGAGGAAAACCAAGCACAAAATCCATGCTAATATATTCCCATGGTTGGAATGGAATTGGAAGAGGCATATATAATCCATGAGATTGAGCTTTAGACTTAGCTTTGCGACATGTAGAGCATCAGTTGGTGAAGCGGTTGACGTCACGAAACATCTTTGGCCAAAAGTAGTTCTTGGAGAGCGTAGCAAGGGTCTTGTCGCGTCCAAAAATGTCCCATTAGTCCTCCTCCATGAGATTCTTGCAGAAGTAACAAACGAAGAGAAGACTCGGGAATGCAAAGTTTGTTAGCTCTCATAAGATATCCATTTTTGATGTAATAGCGTTCCCAAGATGTGTGTGTCATTTGGCATAAGGAATGGCAAAAGTAGGATCATGCTCATACAAGTCTTTTATGTGCTCAAAGCCAATGACATTTAATTCAAGTTGAGTAACAAGCATGCATATACGGGAAAGTGCATCCGCCACAACATTTTCCTTACCTTTAATATACTTGATGACATAAGGAAAAGACTCAATAAATTCACTCCACTTAGCATGACGCTTGTTCAACTTAGTTTGACCCTTAAGGTATTTAAGCGTTTCACGGTCGATATGGATGATGAACTCATGAGGGCGAAGGTAATGTTCCCATTCACGCAAAACTCGCACTAAAGCATATAGCTCTTTGTCATAGATGGGATAATTGAGTTGCGCTCCGGAAAGTTTCTCACTAAAATATGCAATGGGGCGCTTCTCTTGCGTTAACACACCTCCTATGCCATTACCACTAGCATCGCAATGAATTTCAAAAGGTTTGTCAAAGTTGGGTAATGCAAGCACGGGAGCATGAGTAAGCAAGTTCTTAAGCTCATTGAAAGCGATATCTTGGGATGTTCCCCAAACAAACGGTGCATTTTTATTACTCAAAGCATGCAAAGGTGAAGCAATGGTGCTAAAATCCTTCACAAATCTACGGTAGAAACCGGCTAAACCAAGAAAACTACGCACTTGTTGTAAATTGGTTGGTTGGGGCCAAGTTTTAATAGCATTGATCTTAGATTCATCAACATGAACACCCTTAGAAGATACTACGAAACCCAAGAAAACAAGCTTATCAACACCAAAGAGGCATTTTTCCATATTAGCATAAAGTTGCTCTTTTCGAAGAGTTCTAAGCACGGTGCGAAGGTGGGTGACATGCTCTTTGAGAGATCTGCTAAAAACAAGGATATCATCAAAGTAGACAACAACAAATTCACCAATGTAAGGGCGAAACACATAATGCATGAGAGGCATGAAAGTACCCGGTGCTTCCGATAAACCCATAGGCATGACTAACCACTCATATAGACCAAATTTTGTTTTGAAAGCGGTTTTCCATTCATCACCCTCTTGTATGTGTATTTGATAGTAACCACTTTTAAGATCAATTTTTGAAAAGATAGTGGCACCGCTAAGTTCATCAAGCATATCATCAAGGCGTGGAATGGGGTACCTATATCGAACGGTGATAGCATTGATAGGTCTACAATCGGAACACATGCGAAAGCTACCGTCTCGTTTTGGTACAAGGATGACCGGTACGGCACAAGGACTCAAACTTTCACGCACATGTCCATGGTCTATGAGATGCTTTACTTGCCTTTGTATTTCTTTGGTTTCTTCAGGGTTGACGCGGTATGGTGCTTTGTTAGGTAGAGGTGCTCCGGGGATGAGGTCGATTCGATGCTCAATGCCTCGTAGTGGAGGTAGACCCGGAGGTAGATCATCGGGGAAAACATCTTGGAATTCGTGCAATAAAGAAGATAACACCAAGGGTAGATTGTGAGAGGTGTTAGTTTTTGGTGCTTCGTCCTTGCACAATAGGACGTAGTGTAGGACACTTGAGGGGTTCTCACACACTTCTCTCATCTCACGTTTGGTGGCAAAGAGAACTAAGTTTTTCTTATCGCTCATCGTGGAGGCACTCAATTTGGGCTTGTGGCGCTCACTCTCTTTTTGGTGGTTCGCTCTCTCACTATTCTCTCCACGATGGGTGTTTTTCTTGTCGGCGAGCACTTGGGTTGGAGACATAGGTCGTAGCACAAAGTCCTTCCCTTTCATCTTGAAACTATAGTGGTTTGTACGCCCATTGTGGATGACACCTCGGTCAAATTGCCATGGCCGTCCAAGAAGGAGGTGGCACACGGTCATCGGAAGGACATCACACTCCAAAGTGTCTTCATAGGCGCCGATCTTGAAAGAGACTTGTACCCTATGCTCGACTTGTATGGTGCCGATGTCGCTTAGCCATTGAACCTTGTAGGGGTGCAGGTGCTTCATCTTGACCAATTGGAGTTTGGAGCATAGTTCTTCACTTGCGAGGTTATGACAACTCCCTCCATCGATGATGACCTTGATGGACCTTCCATTGATTCCGACCTTTGTGTGGAAGATATGGCATCTTTGGTCTTCTTCTTGTTAATGTTGAAGAGTCAAGACTTTGGACACAACAAGAGCGGGGCTTGAATCTTCGTCACAAAAGACTTGATCATCTTCATCTTCGTTGTTCACTTGTCGGTGCATGGCCACTTGCTCAAGGGCTTCCATTTCTCCTTCACTCATGGAGTCATAGGTTCCGTCGTCGTTGAGGATCATGGTGCGCTTGTTGGTGCACTAGAAAGACCTGTGGCCTCGGCCGCCGCATCTGAAGCATTTGAAGGAACTTGTCTTGATGGTCTCGTCGGTTGGGGTAGATGATGATGAAGCTTTCTTGAAGTTGCTTGTAGTAGGAGGACGACTTGAGCTTGTCGAAGCTTTCTTGTAACTTGACTTGTCGCCATTGCTTGTAGATGGTTTGGTTGAGGTAGAAGGTGTTGGAGTCGTTGAAGCTTGGGTGTTGGAGAAGCCGTAGGACTTGGAAGAGAACTTGGCATACTTGAAGTCGTCTTGTACTTGCCGTTCCGCTTTGGTAGCTTGATGCACTAGCTCGATGAGGTTCGAGTATGGTTGGAAGTCGGCAATCTTCTTGATAGGATGACTGAGTCCATTCAAGAATCGTGCCATAGTTTGCTCATCATCTTCTTTGACGTTGGCTCGTATCATGGCAATCTCCATTTCCTTGTAATACTCTTCAACGCTCTTGGTTCCTTGCTTGAGTTGTTGGAGTTTCTTGAAGAGGTCGCGGTTGTAGTAGTTTGGCACGAATCGTGCTCTCATGACATCCTTCATCTGCGCCCAAGTGGTGATGGGTGGTTCACCTCTTGCCTCTCGGCGCTCAATGACTTGTTCCCACCAAATGAAGACGTAGTCTTGGAATTCGAGGGATGCCATTGCGATCTTCTTCTCTTCTTCGTAGTTGTGCAAGCGGAAGATTTTGTCAACCTTCAATGCCCATGAGATGTACTCTTCTGGGTCGTTGCTACCGGTGAACTTGGGCATGGTGAACTTTAGCTTGCCGTATCGTTGCTCTTCATTATGTTGGGGTCGGGGATGATGACGCCCATGTCGGTGAGGATTGGCAATCTCATGTTGCTCTTGGCGAGGAGGGTTGTCTTCCTCATGTTGATCTTGACGAGGAGGGTTGTCTTCCTCATGTTGCTCTTGGCACGGAGGATTTCCATTGTCTTCATGCTCTCGATGAACTTGATGGTCTTGGCGAGCTTGTCGAGGAACTTGTCTAGCTTGAGTAGGAGCTTGTCGATCTTGAGGAGGAGCTTGTCGATGCACACGTGCTTGGTAAATCCTTTCGTGAGCTTCGTCGCGAAGTGCTTCTTGATGTAGATGAGCTTGTCGGCCTCGGTTGGCTACGGCTCAACTTGAATATCGAAGGGCACTTGCGCCTCAAGTGCTTGAGCTTCACGAAGTTGTTGTTCTTAACGTTGAGCCTTGGCATCTTGTGCATCTTGATGTTGTCGCGCTCGCTCCTCTTGTTCTTGTTGTCGTTGGCGTTGCCGTTCTTGTGCTTGCGCGAATGTAGCTTGGTTTTGACGATGTCGAAACTTTTGAGAGTCGGTGTCGTGTAGAGGATTGCGGTTAGCTTGACGGTCTTGACGCGCGGCACGACGAAGAGTGCTCGATGTCGGTGTACTTGAACCGGAGATGGTGTCGTCAGAGTGTCGACTTGAGCGGCTCCGTCTTGAAGAGGACGAAGTTGTAGAAGAGCGGACCATCATGGTTCGGATATCTTCTTTGAGGGAACTCATGGATGTGTCGAAGTAGTCTCTTGTACGTTGCTCGGATTGTCTTAGGTCGGTGGCGAGGTTGTCGATGCGGTCGCCCAAAGCAAGTTGTTCTTGATGCAAAGCTTGGTGTGTGCCAAATAGTTGCGTTTTGGTGACGAAGGAAGACATGTCGTCGTCTTGCTCCACTAAGAGTGGGTTGGTAGAAGTACTTGGCCTATCCATCATTCCAAACAAAGATATATGAGTGGGAGAAAGAGAATAACCAATACCAAATGTACCTTGACCGATGTTGAAGATGGATGAAAGATCACTCCAATGTGTAACAAGGAAATAGCACAATTGGTACCAATTCTTGTCGGTTCCTCACACCTACACAAGTAAAAGCTTATGGTGGAGCTTGGTTAGGATGGTGGCACAATTTTTGATGTGAATGTAAGCAAGATTCAATAATGTTGGAAAAGATTCACAAGTTGTAAATGCAACAAGTAGACCAATAGCAAGATATGGTACACGGAAACACAACACACTGAAAGATAAGTGGGGTCGTGCAACCAAGGGTGAGCCAAAATGTGGAATCCACGAAAATGCTCTTGTTGCACAACACTCGAGAGACGCTAGCACGATTGCACAATAGGCGGGTACGAACTTGTGCACAACCTACTAAGCAAAAATGCAACGACTTCTATCCCAAGTATGCTCTATGTATGATGTTCCGGAGATATGATCCAAGATGATCGGGTATGACAATCTTAATGTTGTATGATGCTATGGTTCTTGCTTATAAGCTCTTTGCTTATCTTTCCCTTTTGCTTAAAAGCTTGTTTGGCTCTTTGTTGTTTGAGCTCTTTTCTCATGCAATGCTTCACGAACCAAGATAACAATTGTGTATGCAATGACAACTTTGTGACACAAGAGATGATTCCAAGATATGCAACACGATGATAGTATGTATGCTATGGGAAGTATGATCACTAATGTGTACAAGTCACGTTGCCGGCAATACTCAAAGGCTAGTCTCGATGGGTAAGCTACGCAAAAGTAAGGCTATGGGGTTATCAATGCAAATGCAAGAGAGTATGATGATATCACAATACCAAGATGATACCAATGTGAAGTTGATACCACAAGGGTGTAGTCGTTCGTAGTAGTCCTTGGCGAAGATGAGCGGTGGTGATGTTGATGTTGAACCGTCCCTAGGTAGCCGAAACACGATAGGAAACGGTGAGCCACAACTCAAATTCTCAAAACCAAACGCGACAAAAAGTGTCGGAGTAGGTAGCAGTCAATTGGTGGTATTGAAGGGTTTGCGGAAGTTAGGCGGTGGTGGTCGAAGTGGGTATGCGGAGGCGTAGGCGGCGGTGGTCAAAAACTGCAGGAAATGCAGTTTGGTCAGGGGAAGCCGGATGATCCGGGCCAGGAGCCGGATAATCCGGGCGGATCCGGATGATCCGAGCAAACAGCCGGATGATCCGGGCGGGTCAATCTCGCTCGGGGATGGCTCGGGATGAACTCGAAAACGGCCACAAATTCGAGGATTTCGCGGATTTTGGAGGGATTGCGAGGTGGAGATGGTGGGGGAAGGCTAGATCCACTTGCAACACAACAAACTCACGGATCAAAACCAACAAAACATCATCAAAACTCACAAATCACAAGAAAAATTTTTGGGCTATTTTTGTGGGGATTTTTGGATTGGGACGAAAAACAACAAAATCAAGCTAGAAAACGAAGAGGGGAGGCTCCGAAATCGTGATCAACGTGGCTCATGATACCAAGATGATGTAGGGTGGAACCCTAGATTGCCGGTCTTTCACGAAAGGAGCGGATCCCTACGAATAACGTGATGAATACGAGGGAAAACACGAGGGGAACACGAGAGAAATCACTCAACCAACAAGAATAGATCACACATGCGCTAGATCGATGAGCACAAAGGTAAGATACAAGATCCAAATCCAACAAAGGACGATACAAAGGTAATCGGTTCTTCTCCGGAAGGAGGTCTTGATGGGGCCACCCAAGAGGGGGTCTTGAATCCAAGGGGATCTTCTCCGTAGAGGGGCCGCGGTCACTCTCGAGGAGACGATCCGTATGGATGAGCAAAAGCTATCCTCACATATGAGCTACTACTTTGCTAACCCTAAAAATGGGGAGGAGGAGGTCTATTTATAGCCCAAGGGGCGAAGGGGTAAGTGAGGGGACGAAACGGGTACATGGGCCTCGGTCCAAGTCACGCACGCAGGCGGTGGCCGGATGATCCGGGAGTTGGTCCGGATGATCCGGGCTTCAGGGGTCCGGATGATCCGGGTCGGCGTCCGAATGATCCGGTTGTGTTGGAGCAGCCGCAGAAGGGTCGGACGTCCGGGTGTGGCCGGATGATCCGGGTCTGAGTCCGGATGATCCGGCTTCATGTTGAAGCTTCGGGTGTCGTTGGGCATCTTAGCCGGATCGTCCGGGCCGGGGTCCGGATCATCCGGGCTGAGGCCGGATCGTCCGGGCTTCTGCTGACTTAGCCCTTTTCCTTCTCCGTCTTCACGTCCATCTTCCTATTCGTATTCTCCTTGCTCCTTGGCGTCTCCATGGCTAACTCCTTGATGCCTGAGTATGCACAATGTCTCCGTTTGAGGTAGTAGCCATGTCTCATGGTCATCAAAGTGGAATTGTGAGAGGAGAGATGTCACCTCGGTCTCGAGAGCTCTTGCATGTGATCGAGTCATGGGTCCACTAGGCACTTGATGAGACGATGGTAGGTCCATGGGGATGACCTTGGGATGCTCCGCATCAATGTCTTTCTTGATAATGATGGAAAGGAAAATTGTGCCCAATTGATAGAAGAAGAACTCAATAAAATGTTTGGCACAAAATCTTTGAATGATGAGCATGATTGCAATATTGCTAGTATGAATTCTTTGAATATCCATGGTGTTAATGATATGCAAAGCTATAAGCTTGGGGATGCTATGTTTGATGAAGATGAAATTTTTAGTCCCCCAAGTTTTGATGAGAATATATATTATGATGATAGCATGCCTCCTATTTATGATGACTATATTGATGAAAGTGGGTTTGGAAGAGTGTCAACTCTAGGTACTAATGATCCCACTATTTTGGAGGATGTTGAATCTTATTGTAATAATTATGAAAGTGGATTATGAATCCACTATTTTGGAAGAGGTTTCAATTGATTATGACAACAAAGTTCCTATCTATGATGATTATGGTGATGCCATGTATGCTATAAGAATAATTATAACCATGAAACTTGTCATCATGATTTTAATTTTCAATTGGATTATGCCAATAAAGTATCTCATGATAGTTATTTTACTGAATTTGCTCCCACCACTATTGATGAGAGTAAATTTTCTTATGTGGAGAGTAACAATATTTTTTTTGCATGTGGATCATGAAAAGAATGCTTTATGTGATAGTTATATTGTCGAATTCATTCATGATTCCACTGAAAATTGTTATGCGAGAGGAACATATTCTTGTAAGCTTCTCAATAATATCAACTTTCCTCTCTATGTGTTGAAAATTTTGAAGTTCTGTTTGTTTTGCCTTCCTATGCTAGATGATTCTTGCTCCCATAGGTTGTTTGCTCACAAAATCCCTATGCATAGGAAGTGGGTTAGGCTTAAATGTTCCTGCCATATGATTCATGATGCTCTTGTTATGATTTAATTCTTTACTTTTATGTGAGCATCATTAAAATCATCATGCCTAGCTTAAAAGGCATTAAATAAAAGTGCATGTTGGGAAACAACCCAACACTTATACCTACTATTTTTGTGTGTTCACATTATGAAGATATTGTACTAATCATGTTTTATAGCTTTTGTTTCAATAAAGTACCAAGTAAGGCCGTCGGGATAGTGTGCATGATAGTTGACTTGATTCTGTGCAAAAACAGGAACTCTTGCGCCCAGTAATAGAATTGTTTAAATTCAATGGGATGCGATAAAATTTTGAATTTTTGACACATTATAGGTATACAAATTGCCTATGTTGTCCTAATGTTTCAGAATTTTTGGATTTACAGAAGTATGGTCATTTTCCAGATCATTACAGAGTGTTCTGTTTTTGACAGATTCTGTTTTCAATTCATAGTTTGCTTGCTTTCTAGTTCCTATGGCTTATATTGGTCAATATAAATTGTAGAAATGATAGGGTACAATAGGAATTGTGTGATAACAATTATGAATCTTGTCTTGACAGTACCAAAGTGAATGGTTTGCTCTTTATCATACTAACCTATCTCACGAAGTTCCGTTAAGTTTTATGTCATTGAAGTTTTCGTGTTTTGGGTGAGATATCGATATGAGGAGAATAAGGAGTGGCAAGACAATAAGCTTGGGGATGCCCAAGGCACCCCAAGGTAATATTCAAGGAAAATCCAAGCACATAAGCTTGGGGATGGCCTGGAAGGCATCCCCTCTTTCGTCTTCAACATTATCGGTAAACTCACTTGGAGCTATATTTTTATTCATCACATGATATGTGGTTTGCCTGGAGCGTCATTTTATTTTGTTTTGATTAGCTTGATGTTATTTAGAATAATGTTTTGTATCTTTTATTTCAATAAAAGTGTCAAGTATAGCCTTTACCATGCTTATTTTGCAAGTCTTATGTTGCTTTTTTGAAAACATAAAGTTTTCTATCATTGTCTGAATTCTTTAAAAAAATCAGAACATGATAAAGTCTTGAAATTTTTACACAGTGTGCTATGATAATTTCTACAGTCTGGTTATTTTTCAGAATTTTTGGAGTTAAAGAAGTATTATTCTTCTTGCATCCTTTCCAGACTGTCCTGTTTTGACATATTCTGTTATGTCTCCATTGTTTGCATATGTTTGCTTGTTTAATGATTCTATTTGAGGATAGGAGTATTAAATATGCAGATGCATTTAGTATGCAATGTTAAATTATAATTTTAGTGATTTGTTACAGTATAGAATGA
The DNA here is from genome assembly GCF_018294505.1 of Triticum aestivum. NCBI lineage: Eukaryota > Viridiplantae > Streptophyta > Magnoliopsida > Poales > Poaceae > Triticum > Triticum aestivum. The sequence goes on from NC_057808.1 coordinate 221,664,611, forward strand.
TAAGGTTTTGAGTTCATTTATACTAACGTATCTTACGAGTTCTTGTTGAGTTTTGTGTGGATGGAGTTTTTGAGATTTAGGGAAACCGTGATATAAAAGGAATTAAGGAGACACAAAAGCTCAAGATTTGGGATGCCCAAGGTATCCCAAGATAATACTTCAAGAAGTCTCAATCATCTTAGGGATGCCCCGGTAAGCATCCAACCTTTCTTCATCAACAACTATCTGTTAGTATCGGTTGAGCCTAAGTTTTTGCTTCTTCACATGATGTGTGCTATTTTTGGAATGTAATTTTATTTTGTTTTGCTTGCTATTTTAATAAAATAATTAGAAAGTTTTTTTTAATGAGAGAGAGAGTCCTCAAATAGCGACCCATTTACTTAACTACTCGCTTGATCTTCACTTATATCTTTTTGGAGTAGTTTGTCATTTACTCTTATGCTTCACTTATATCCTATGAATAAATTGTTGAATGAATTGAATATCATGAAGTTTAAATTATATGTTCATATCAAGCCTAGTAGTAGCTTCACATTGAGTTTAGAAAGTGAAATCTATTGAAGCTTGACAATCACAATATTGGTCATACAAGCAATTCATGAATGATTAGTATAAGGAAGAAAACTTTCACATACAAATATATTATCTTGGACATCTTTTATGATCGTGAATACCCATTAATTATTTATAAACTTGAGAAAATTAGTTGAAGTTGGACAAGGAAGACAACGTAATTAGTCACGGTTGTGTATATTTGCATAGAAGTTATATTGTTATGGATCCTCCAACATGTGGTGTTTGCTTAGGATCTTTTGCTAGCAAAAAATTCGTACTAAATAGAGATACTATTTGTGCATCCAAAAACCCTTAAACCCAATTTCTTGCCATGAGTGTCCACCATATCTACCTATGGACTGAATAAGATCCTTCAAGTAAGTTGTCATCGGTGCAAAAAGCAATAAAAAATGCTCGTAAATATGTTTGATCTTTTATTGTAAGGGAAAATAAGCGTTGTACAAACTTGTGATGGCAAAGTAATAAAAGCGACGGACTACATAATAAGGGTTGCTATCATAAGGGGCAATAGAACGCGACGTTCCTTTGCATTAAGAGATTGTGCATCCAAAAATAAAAAGCGCATGACAACCTCTGCTTCCCTCTGCGAAGGGCCTATCTTTTACTTTTCAGTATTTACTTTTATGCAAGAGTCAATAGTATGCATTCTCATTTCAACGTCAATTATTCTCTAGTCGGAAAGCATCATGTGGTGGGGAAAGGTCTAGGCACATATGGCAAGTCAAATATATTTGATCATGAATTATTATTGTTGACAATTATCTCTATGATAAATAAGTTGGGAGGTGAAACATTAAGCCCCTATCTTTCTCTGTGTTCGATGGATGCCATTTATTCTGAAAATATGCTTTGATTACTAGCAATCATAGAAGACTATATGATGATTGCATATGCGGAGCTCTTACTTAGACTTTGTTTAATAATTTGAATTGCAATTGCTTGGTGACTAAGAGCATAGGTTGTTAAGTTTCAAGAGAATGCATTGTTTGAACCATAACATGTGAATTGATTGCTAATTTATCATGATGAGTTTTATGAGAAAGAGTTGTCGTTGTGATGCTCGGAAAAGAGATTGAAATTATCATTGATCAAACTTATACACTATGCTAGCATTCACATTTCATAAATTATTTCTTTTATCATTTACCTACTCGAGGAAGAGTAGGAATTAAGCTTGGGGATGCTGATACGTCTCCAATGTATCTATAATTTATGAAGTATTCATGCCATGTTTACTAAAATTTTATATGGTTTTGATATGATTTGAATGGAACTAACCCGGACTGACGTTGTTTTTAGCTAAACTACCGTGGTGTTTTTTTTGTGCAGAAATAAAAGTTCTCGAAATTGGACGAAACTTTTTGGAGATTTTTTATGGAAGAAATGAAGAATATTGAAGCAAAGAACCACTGGAGGGAGGTTGCTGCCCATGAAAAACCAATCAGGACCCTATTCCGGCACCCTGACGGAGGGGGAAATAATCACCGGTGGCCATCTTCATCATCCCGGCGACCACCATGATGAGGAAGGAGTAGTTCACCCTCGGGGCTGAGGGTTTGTACTAGTAGATATGTGTTTCATCTCTCTCTCTCTCTCTCGTGTTCTTGATTTGGCACGATCTTGATGTATCGCAATCTTTGTTAATATAGATCATATGGTGTTGCTCCCTCTCTATGTTGTTGCAATGAATTGAGTTTTCTCGTTGAGATTTCGTTATTGTCGGATTGAATACTTTGTTGGATTTGAGAGCACTTGATGTATGTTTTGGCACTCAACTCGCGGATTCCCGAGGTGACATTGGGGTAATCTATGCATAGGGGTTGATGCACGTTTTCGTCCTTGTTTCTCCACTGGAAATCTTGGGGCACTCTTTGAAGTTCTTTGTGTTGGATTGAGTATTATGAATCTGGAATTGTTTGATGCATATTGTATAATTAACTCACGGATACTCGTGGTGACATTGGAGTATCTAGGTGACATTAGAGTTGGTTGATGTGTATCATATGGTGTTAGTTTAGTACGAACTCTTGGGCTATTTGTGACACATATCGGAATAACTCTATAGATAGGTCGGAAAGGATAACTTCGAGGTGGTTTCGTACCCTACAAACAATTTCTTCTTATGTTCTCCGCTACATAAGAACTTTGGAGTGATTGTCCGTCGCACGTTGAGGGATTTTTATATGATCCAATTATGTTAGCATTGTTGAGAGAGTGCACTAGTGAATGTATGAACCCTAGGCCTCATTTTCAAGCATTGCAATACCATTTGTGCTCACTTTTGTTACTGGCTACCTTGCTGTTTTTTATTGTTCCTATTACAAAAATCAATATCTACTATCATTACTACACTTGTATCACCATCTCTTCGCCGAACTAGTGCACCTATACAATTTACCATTGTATTGGGTGTGTTGGGGATACAAGAGACTCTTTGTTATTTGGTTGCAGGGTTGTTTGAGAGAGACAATCTTCATCCTACGCCTCCCACGGACTGATAAACCTTAGGTAATCCACTTGAGGGAAATTTTCTACCGTCCTACAAAACTCTGCGCTTGGAGGCCCAACACAAGTCTACAAGAACAAGTTGTGTAGTACACATCAGAGGTGTGGGAGGTTTTATTTGTTATGGCCCCATCGAAAGCCTAGGAGCCAATGGATTCAATATAAACTCATTTCACTTTGTAATGTGATCTATAAAATTTGTTCTAAAGTGCTAGCCAATAGACTTTGTGTGATCGTTGATGAAATTATAGTAGAGGAACAAAGTGCCTTCATACCGGGAAGGCTAATCACGAATAATGTCATCTCTGCCTATGAATGCATGCATGTAATGAAAAGGAAGACATGTAAGCAGGCCTGGTGTGTAGTAAAAAATGACATGATGACGGCATATGATCATGTTGAATGGTTGTATCTTCAAGGAATTCAGCGTCAGTTGGGTTTCTCTGAAGATTGCATGTCTTTGGTTAAGAGGTATGTTAAATCTAAGTTTCCAAGTTAAGGTGAATGGAGAGCTCCTCCTTCTTCCTGTCCATCAAGAGGTATACGACAGGGGGAACCCGTCTCCCTATATCTTTTCCAGCTTTGTGGGGAAGGACTACCATGATTTTTGAAAAATTATGATGGTGGATGGACTGATAGGGCCATTAGACAGGGATTGCGGTCCGCATGGATATCCCACCTATTTATTGCAGATGACTGTTTTCTTTCCGTAAAGGCAGATGCGCGAAGCGCACATCAACTTAATGACATTCTACAAGCATATAGTGCTGGCTCACGGCAGTGTGTCAACAAAGCCAAGAGCTTGGTGTTTTTGAGTCCCAAGTGTGGGGCCTCTACAAGGGTAAGTGTCAGGAATACATTGCAAATCCATAGAGAAGCCCTTAAAGAAAAGTATCTTGGTCTTCCGACATCTGATAGAAGGATTACTGAACAGAATTTTGAACATATCTGCAAGCAGTCAAGATCAAGGGTACAAGGTTATTGTGAAAAAAATATCATGTGTAGAGAATGAAATTCTCCTTAAATCAGTGATCCAAGCTCTATCGACCTATTCTATGAGCTACTTCAAGCTCACAAAACGTTTGTGCCAAAAATTCACGTTAGTGATGTCCAAGTTTGGTTGGCGGGTTCATTGGATAAGTGAGGATGCATTGGCAATCGTGGAAGAAAATCTCTGTCTCAAAGTATAGAGGTGGGCTTGGTTTTCATGATCTACATGTGTTTCATGATGCATGCTATCAAAACATTCTTGACGTTTGCTAGAAAAATGAGATAACCTATGTGCTTGTGTCCTACATGGGAAATATTATCTCGATGGGAATTTCCTTCAAGCAAGTTGTCCCACAAACGTGTCAGCTACTTGGCATGCTATTATTCAGGGAAGGAAGGTTCTTAAGATGGGTTTGATCCATCGTATTTTTGATGTTAGAACATCTGAAATCTAGCACGATAATTGGATTCAAGGAACATCTACAATGAAGCTGATTTGTAAACTAGCAGATGAGCGTGTACATGTTGTGTTGGACCTCATGGAAGAGACGGGTGCATGGAAGGGAACATTGGTCAGGAGGATGTTCATTGCCTCTGATGCTGATGTGATTCCGAGCTTTCCAATATAATGCCCTGGCCACACCCGCCGGTTCCCGGCCATTACACCTGATGGGATCTAGGCTGGCCCCATAGACCAACACTAGTCCTTTTTGCACACTTTGTCCTCACTCATGCGTACTCAGGACAAACTTCCCAGTCGGCAACTCTGAAGGAAATATGCCCTAGAGGCAATAATAAAGTTTTTATTTATATTTCCTTATATCATGATAAATATTTATTATTCATGCTAGAATTGTATTAACCAGAAACTTAGTACATGTGTGCATACATAGACAAACAGAGTGTCCCTAGTATGCCTCTACTTGACTAGCTCGTTAATCAAAGATGGTTAAGTTTCCTAGCCATAGACATGAGTTGTCATTTGATGAACGGGATCACATCATTAGAGAATGATGTGATGGACAAGACCCATCCGTTAGCTTAGCACTATGATCGTTTAGTATATTACTATTGCTTTCTTCATGACTTACACATGTTCCTATGACTATGAGATTATGCAACTCCCGGATACCGGAGGAACACTTAGTGTGCTATCAAACGTCACAACATAATTGGGTGATTATAAAGATGCTCTACGGTGTCTCTGATGGTGTTTGTTGAGTTGGCATAGATCAAGATTAGGATTTGTCACTCCGATTGTCGGAGAGGTATCTCTGGGCCCTCTCGGTAATGCACATCACTATAGGCCTTACAAGCAATGTTACTAATGAGTTAGTTGCGGGATGATGCATTACGGAACGAGTAAAGAGACTTGCCGGTAACGAGATTGAACTAGGTATGGTGATACCGATGATCGAACCTCGGGCAAGTAACATACCAATGACAAAGGGAACAACGTATGTTGTTGTGCGGTTTGACCGATAGAGGTCTTTGTAGAATATGTAGGAGACAATATGAGCATCCAGGTTCTGCTATTGGCTATTGGCCGGAGATGTGTCTCGGTCATTTCTACATAGTTCTCGAACCTGTAGGGTCCGCACGCTTAACGTTCGATGACGATTCGTATTGTGACTTTATGTGATTTGACGTACCAAAGGTTGTTCGGAGTCCCGCATGAGATCACGGACATGACGAGGAGTCTCGAAATGCTTGAGACATAAAGATTCATATATTGGAAGGCTACATTCGGACACCGGAATGGTTCGGGGCATTTCGGATAAGTTTCGTAGTACCGGGGGTTACCGGAACCCCCCCCCCCCCCCCGGGAAGTTATTGGGCCTAGTGGTGGAAGAGAGGAGGCAGGCCAAGGTGTGGCGCCCCCCTAGCCCAAACCGAATTGGACTAGGGCTAGGGGGGCTGGCCCCCCTTTTCCTTCTCTCCTTCCTCTCCTTCCTTCTTCTCCTACTTGGACTAGGGAAGGGGGAAACCTACTCCTACTAGGAGTAGGAATCCCTCCCTTGGGCGCGCCCCTTGTGGCCGGCCCTCCTCCTCCTCCCCTCCTTTATATACGGGGGAGGGGGCACCCCATAGACACACAAGTTGATCTTTAGCCGTGTGCGGTGCCCCCCTCCATAGTTTTCCACCTCGGTCATATCGTCGTAGTGCTTAGGCGAAGCCCTGCGCCGGTAACTTCATCATCAACGTTACCACGCCGTCGTGCTGACGGAACTCTCCCTCGGCCTCAGCTAGATCTAGAGTTCGAGGGACGTCACCGAGCTGAACGTGTGCAGACCGCAGAGATGCCTTGCGTTCGGTACTTGATCGGTTGGATCACGAAGACGTTCGACTACATCAACCGCGTTACGAAACGCTTCCGCTTTCGGTCTACGAGGGTACGTGGACACACTCTCCCCGCTCGTTGCTATGCTTCTCCTAGATAGATCTTGCGTGATCGTAAGAATTTTTTTGAAATACTACGTTCCCCAACAGTGGTATCAGAGCCAGGTCTATGCGTAGATGTTATATGCACGAGTAGAACTCAAAGAGTTGTGGGCGATAATAGTCATACTGCTTACCAACATGTCATACTTTAATTCGGCGCTATTATTGGATGAAGCGCCCAGACCGACATTACATGACCGCGTTCATGAGATTGGTTCTACCGCCGTGCTTCGCACACAGGTGGCTAGTGGGTGTCTGTTTCTCCAACTTTAGTTGAATTGAGTGTGACTACGCCCGGTCCTTGTTGAAGGTTAAAACATCACACTTGACGAAAAATCGTTGTGGTTTTGATGCGTAGGTAAGAACGGTTCTTGCTAGAAGCCCGTAGTAGCCACATAAAACATGCAACAACAAAGTAGAGGACGACTAACTTGTTTTTGCAGGGCTTGATGTGATGTGATATGGTCAAGACGTGATGATATATAATTTGTTGTATGAGATGACCATGTTTTGTAAACAGTTATCGGCAACTGGTAGGAGCCATATGGTTTTCGCTTTATTGTATGAAATGCAATCGCCATGTAATTGCTTTACTTTATCACTAAGCGGTAGCGATAGTCGTAGAAGCAATAGTTGGCGAGACGACAACGATGCTTCGATGGAGATCAAGGTGTCAAGGCAGTGATCATCACGGTGCTTTGGAGATGGAGATCAAAGGCACAAGATGATGATGGCCATATCATATCACTTATTTGATTGCATGTGATGTTTATCTTTTTATACATCTTATTTTGCTTAGTACGGCGGTAGCATTATAAGATAATCTCTCACTAAATTTCAAGGTACAAGTGTTCTCCTTAAATATGCACCGTTGCGACAGTTCGTCATGCCGAGAAACCACGTGATGATCGGGTGTGATAAGCTCTACGTTCACATACAACGGGTGCAAGCTAGTTTTGCACACGCAGAATACTCGGGTTAAACTTGACGAGCCTAGCATATGCAGATATGGCCTCGGAACACTGAGACCGAAAGGTCGAGCGTGAATCACATAGTAGATATGATCAACATAGTGATGTTCACCATTGAAAACTACTCCATCTCACGTGATGATCGGACATGGTTTAGTTGATATGGATCACGTGATCACTTAGATGATTAGAGGGATGTATATCTAAGTGGGAGTTCTTAAGTAATATGATTAATTGAACTTTAATTTGTCATGAACTTAGTACCTGATAGTATTTTGTATGTCTATGTTATTGTAGATAAATGGCCCGTGCTACTGTTCCGTTGAATTTTAATGCGTTCCTAGAGAAATCTAAGTTGAAAGATGATGGTAGCAACTACATGGACTGGGTCCGTAACTTGAGGATTATCCTCATTGCTTCATAGAAGAATTACGTCCTGGAAGCACCGCTAGGTGCAAGACCCGCTGCAGGAGCAACACCGGACGTTGTGAACGCCTGGCAGAGCAAAGCTGATGACTACTCGATAGTTCAGTGTGCCATGCTTTACGGCTTAGAAGGGGGACTTCAACGACATTTTGAACGTCATGGAGCATATGAGATGTTCCAGGAGTTGAAGTTAATATTTCAAGAAAATGCCCGGATTGAGAGATATGAAGTCTCCAATAAGTTCTACAGCTGCAAAATGGAGGAGAATAGTTCTGTCAGTGAGCATATACTCAGAATGTCTGGGTACCACAATCACTTGACTCAACTGGGAGTTAATCTTCCGGTTGATAATGTCGTTGACAGAGTTCTTCAATCACTGCCACCAAGCTACAAAAGCTTCGTGATGAACTATAATATGCAAGGGATGGATAAGACAATTCCCGAGCTCTTCGCGATGCTAAAGGCTGCGGAGGTAGAAATCAAGAAGGAGCATCAAGGTGTTGATGGTCAACAAGACCACTAGTTTCAAGAAGAAGGGCAAAGGGAAGAAGGGGAGCTTCAAGAAGAACGGCAAGCAAGTTGATGCTCAAGTGAAGAAGCCCAAGTCTGGACCTAAGCCTGAGACTGAGTGCTTCTACTGCAAAGGGACTGGTCACTGGAAGCGGAACTGCCCCAAGTATTTGGCGGATAAGAAGGATGGCAAAGTGAAAGGTATATTTGATATACATGTTATTGATGTGTACCTTACTAATGCTCGTAGTAGCGCCTGGGTATTTGATACTGGTTCTGTTGCTCATATTTGCAACTCGAAACAGGGGCTACGGATTAAGCGAAGATTGGCTAAGGACGAGGTGACGATGCGCGTGGGAAATGGTTCCAAAGTCGATGTGATCGCCGTCGGCACGCTACCTCTACATCTACCTTCGGGATTAGTTTTAGACCTGAATAATTGTTATTTGGTGCCAGCGTTAAGCATGAACATTATATCTGGATCTTGTTTGATGCGAGACGGTTATTCATTCAAATCAGAGAATAATGGTTGTTCTATTTATATGAGTAATATCTTTTATGGTCATGCACCCTTGATGAGTGGTCTATTTTTACTAAATCTCGATAGTAGTGATACACATATTCATAGTATTGAAGCCAAAAGATATAAGTTTAATAATGATAGTGCAACTTATTTGTGGCACTGCTGTTTAGGTCATATTGGTGTAAAGCGCATGAAGAAACTCCATGCTGATGGGCTTTTGGAATCACTTGATTATGAATCACTTGATGCTTGCGAACCATGCCTCATGGGCAAAATGACTAAGACTCCGTTCTCTGGAACAATGGAGCGAGCAACAGACTTGTTGGAAATAATACATACTGATGTATGCGGTCCGATGAGTGTTGAGGCTCGCGGCGGGTATCGTTATTTTCTGACCTTCACAGATGATTTGAGCAGATATGGGTATATCTACTTGATGAAACATAAGTCTGAAACATTTGAAAAGTTCAAAGAATTTCAGAGTGAAGTGGAAAATCATCGTAACAAGAAAATAAAGTTTCTACGATCTGATCGTGGAGGTGAATATTTGAGTTACGAGTTTGGTCTTCATTTGAAACAATGCGGAATAGTTTCGCAACTCACGCCACCCGGAACACCACAACGTAATGGTGTGTCCGAACGTCGTAACCGCACTTTATTAGATATGGTGCGATCTATGATGTCTCTTACTGATTTACCGCTATCGTTTTGGGGTTATGCTTTAGAGACGGCTGCATTCACGTTAAATAGGGCGCCATCTAAATCCGTTGAGACGACATCATATGAACTGTGGTTTGGCAAGAAACCCAAGTTGTCGTTTCTTAAAGTTTGGGGCTGCGATGCTTATGTGAAAAAGCTTCAACCTGATAAGCTCGAACCCAAATCGGAGAAATGTGTCTTCATAGGATACCCAAAGGAGACTGTTGGGTACACCTTCTATCACAGATCCGAAGGCAAGATATTCGTTGCTAAGAATGGATCCTTTCTAGAGAAGGAGTTTCTCTCGAAAGAAGTGAGTGGGAGGAAAGTAGAACTTGATGAGGTAATTGTACCTGCTCCCTATTGGAAAGTAGTTCATCACAGAAATCAGTTCCAGTGATTCCTACACCAATTAGTGAGGAAGCTAATGATGATGATCATGAAACTTCTGATCAAGTTACTACCGAACCTCGTAGGTCAACCAGAGTAAGATCCGCACCAGAGTGGTACGGTAATCCTGTTCTGGACGTCATGTTACTTGACCATGACGAACCTACGAACTATGAGGAAGCGATGATGAGCCCAGATTCCGCGAAATGGCTTGAGGCCATGAAATCTGAGATGGGATCCATGTATGAGAACAAAGTGTGGACTTTGGTTGACTTGCCCGATGATCGGCAAGCCATAGAGAATAAATGGATTTTCAAGAAGAAGACTGACGCTGACGGTAATGTTAGTGTCTACAAAGCTCGACTTGTTGCGAAAGGTTTTCGACAAGTTCAAGGAGTTGACTACGATGAGACCTTCTCACCCGTAGCGATGCTTAAGTCTGTCCGAATCATGTTAGCAATTGCCGCATTTTATGATTATGAAATTTGGCAAATGGATGTCAAAACTGCATTCCGGAATGGATTTCTGGAAGAAGAGTTGTATATGACGCAACCAGAAGGTTTTATCGATCCAAAGGATGCTAACAAAGTGTGCAAGCTCCAGCGATCCATTTATGGACTGGTGCAAGAATCTCGGAGTTGGAATAAACATTTTGATAGTGTGAACAAAGCATATGGTTTTATACAGACTTTTGGAGAAGCCTGTATTTACAAGAAAGTGAGTGGGAGCACTGTAGCATTTCTAATATTATATGTGGATGACATATTGTTGATTGGAAATGATATAGAATTTCTGGATAGCATAAAAGGATACCTGAATAAGAGTTTTTCAATGAAAGACCTCGGTGAAGCTGCTTATATATTGGGCATCAAGATCTATAGAGATAGATCAAGACGCTTAATTGGACTTTCACAAAGCACATACCTTGATAAAGTTTTGAAGAAGTTCAAAATGGATCAAGCAAAGAAAGGGTTCTTGCCTGTGTTACAAGGTGTGAAGTTGAGTCAGACTCAATGCCCGACCACTGCAGAAGGTAGAGAGAAAATGAAAGTCATTCCCTATGCCTCAGCGATAGGTTCTATCATGTATGCAATGCTGTGTACCAGACCTGATGTGTGCCTTGCTATTAGTTTAGCAGGGAGGTACCAAAGTAATCCAGGAGTGGATCACTGGACAACGGTCAAGAATATCCTAAAATACCTGAAAAGGACTAAGGATATGTTTCTCGTTTATGGAGGTGACAAAGAGCTCGTCATAAATGGTTACGTCGATGCAAGCTTTGACACTGATCCGGATGACTCTAAGTCACAAACCGGATACGTATTTATATTGAATGGTGGAGCTGTCAGTTGGTGCAGTTCTAAACAGAGCGTCGTGGCGGGATCTACGTGTGAAGCGGAATACATAGCTGCTTCAGAAGCAGCAAATGAAGGAGTCTGGATGAAGGAGTTCATATCCGATCTAGGTGTCATACCTAGTGCATCGGGTCCAATGAAAATCTTTTGTGACAATACTGGTGCAATTGCCTTGGCAAAGGAATCCAGATTTTACAAGAGAACCAAGCACATCAAGAGACGCTTCAATTCCATCCACGATCAAGTCAAGGAGGGAGACATAGAGATTTGCAAGATACATACGGATCTGAATGTTGCAGACCCGTTGACTAAGCCTCTCTCACGAGCAAAACATGATCAGCACCAAGACTCCATGGGTGTTAGAATCATTACTATGTAATCTAGATTATTGACTCTAGTCCAAGTGGGAGACTGAAGGAAATATGCCCTAGAGGCAATAATAAAGTTGTTATTTATATTTCCTTATATCATGATAAATGTTTATTATTCATGCTAGAATTGTATTAACCGGAAACTTAGTACATGTGTGAATACATAGACAAACAGAGTGTCCCTAGTATGCCTCTACTTGACTAGCTCGTTAAGCAAAGATGGTTAAATTTCCTAGCCATAGACATGAGTTGTCATTTGATGAACGGGATCACATCATTAGAGAATGATGTGATGGACAAGACCCATCCGTTAGCTTAGCACTATGATCGTTTAGTTTCTTGCTATTGTTTTCTTCATGACTTATACATGTTCCTATGACTGAGATTATGCAACTCCCGAATACCGGAGGAACACTTAGTGTGCTATCAAACGTCACAACATAACTGGGTGATTATAAAGATGCTCTACAGGTGTCTCTGATGGTGTTTGTTGAGTTGGCATAGATCGAGATTAGCATTTGTCACTCCGATTGTCGGAGAGGTATCTCTGGGCCCTCTCGGTAATGCACATCACTATAAGCCTTGCAAGCAATGTGACTAATGAGTTAGTTGTGGGATGATGCATTACAAAACGACTAAAGAGACTTGCCGATAACGAGATTGAACTAGGTATGGTGATACCGACGATCGAATCTCGGGCAAGTAACATACCGGTGACAAAGGGAAGAACGTATGTTGTTGTGCGGTTTGACCGATAAAGATCTTCGTAGAATATGTAGGAGCCAATATGAGCATCCAGGTTCCGCTATTGGTTATTGACCGGAGATGTGTCTCGGTCATATCTACATAGTTCTCGAACCCGTAGGGTCCGCACGCTTAACGTTCGATGACGATTCGTATTATGAGTTTATGTGATTTGATGTATCGAAGGTTGTTCGGAGTCCCGGATGAGATCACGGACATGACGAGGAGTCTCGAAATGGTCGAGACATAAAGATTCATATATTGGAAGGCTACATTCGGACATCGGAATGGTTCGGGTCGTTTCAGATAAGTTTTAGAGTACCGGGGGTTACCGGACCCCCCCCCCCCCCGAAAGTTATTGGGCCTCATGGGCCTAGTGGTGGAAGAGAGGAGGCAGGCCAAGGTGTGGCCCCCTCCTAGCCCAAACCTAATTGGACTAGGGCTAGGGGGCCGGCCCCCCTTTTCCTTCTCTCCTTCCTTTCCTTCCTTCTTGTCCTACTTGGACTAGGAAAGGGGGAAATCTACTCCTACTAGGAGTAGGAATCCCCCCCTTGGGCGCGCCCCTTGTGGCCGGCCCTCCTCCTCCTCCCCTCCTTTATATACGGGGGAGGGTGCACCCCATAGACACACAAGTTGATCTTTAGCCGTGTGCAGTGCCCCCCTCCACAGTTTCCCACCTCGGTCATATCGTCGTAGTGCTTAGGCGAAGCCCTGCGTCGGTAACTTCATCATCACCATCACCACGCCGTCGTGCTGACAGAACTCTCCCTCGGCCTCAGCTGGATGTAGAGTTCGACGGACATCACCGAGCTGAACGTGTGCAGATCGCGGAGGTGCCGTGCGTTCGGTACTTGATCGGTTGGATCGCGAAGACGTTCAACTACATCAACCGCGTTACGAAACGCTTCTGCTTTCGGTCTACAAGGGTACGTGGACACACTCTCCCCGCTCGTTGCTATGCTTCTCCTAGATAGATCTTGCGTGATCGTAGGAAACAATTTTAAATACTATGTTCCCCAACAAACTCATCCTAGAATTGCTCTAAGCCAAGCATCCTTAACTTTGGAGTTCTTTTCAAATGGGCTCCCGAAAAAGAAGGAATTCCTTGTTAATATGAGTAGTCTATCATTCCTATTAAGGCAGGCTCTCACATACGCCCCACTCAAAAGAACCATGTCCTCATTGGCCCATCAGGAACGTTCCCTCTTGGCACACGTATGTGCGTCTAGTCCGGCACATGTGTCATGCCGTGTGCCACAACGGGCAACACGCGCCATGCGCCACATGACCGTGCACCTAACCCGCACATGCCCGTGTAACCACAAGGGTTGGCTCTGATACCAATTGTAATGCCCTGGACACACCCGCCGGTTCCCGCCCATTATGCCTGATGGGATCTAGACTGACCCTACAGACCAACACTAGTCTTTCTTGCACACTTTTGTCCTCACTCGTGCTCACCCAGGAAAAACTTCCTAGTCGGTCACCCATCCCAGAATTGCTCCAAGCCAAGCACACTAAACTTTGGAGTTCTTTTCGAATGGGCTCCCGGAAAAGAAGGAATTCCTTATTGATATGAGTAGTATATCAATCCTATTAAGCCAGGATCTCACAGCCAAGACCATGAGTTCCAATGAAGGACTTCTGGGTGTGGGGATGGGAATAAATGGGTGTGTTCAAGGTCCGGTCGGCTTATCAAAATACAATGGACAAACAACGTGGTGATCCTATTCAAGCAAGCATGTCGATGGAATGGCAAGACACTTGGAGACCTTTATGGAATCTGAGGGTCCGACCAAAATAAGAGTCTTATGGTGGAGGGTTCTCAAGGGGTTCTTGCCTTCGTTCAGCAAACTTCATAGATGTCATATTAGTGACGATACTTCCTGCCCTATGTGTGTCAACAGTGAGTCCTTGTTGCATTCCCTAATCGAGTGCGATCATGCTACGAGATTTTGGAACAAGGCAGAAGGTTTATTTGAAGTGAAACTCCCACAACTTCATCCGATGACATGGGCTAGAGACATACCAGACTCGATGTTTATCAGTAAGGAATGAACTGTAGTAGCCGTCTCCGTGATGTGGGCTACTTGGAGTAGTCAAAATAAATATACACATGCTGATATTACATTCTAGTAGCTCCATTCAATGGAGCTGGTAAAGGAGATTATTCAGGATCTAGATATTCCATCAAGTGTACCGACAGTGATGATGAAGCCTAGAGAAGTATGGCAACCATTAGTTGTAGGTTGTGTGAAGATCAATGCTGAGGGTCTAGTGGATGTCGCAACTTAGTGCGTAGGAGCGGCGACTATAGCCCAGAGCCATACAGAGGATTTCATTGTTCGAAGGGGATGCAAATACCCTGGCATAAAAGATTCATACGTTAGTGAACTATTGAGCAATAGTTCGTGATGCAACTACTCTAGCAATGGAGCATTGGTGGCATAATATCATAATGGAAATGGATTGCCAGACAATCTAAGATGAATGGAGGCACACTGCTTTCGGGTCAAATGGAGGTCATATTTCAGAAAGATTTGATGACTTTTCTCGAATTTTCAGTAATTTGATATAATCTACGGTCGAAGAGACACCAATGAGGTAGCTCATATGTGTGCCAAGGAAGTTTTGTGAGTGAGTTGAGTGTAGCTCATTTGATGTAATTCCTAATTTCTTGACTACCCTTTGTGCCGTCAGATGTTGTCCGCCAGAATGTTGAATAAAATGCCTTGAAGGGCGGCTCTAGAAAAAGAGTTGTTGCGGCAACTTTATTTACCTTACGCACTTGTTAAGCCCCAAGCTCGAGATATTACACAGACATCTGAGTTGGTCTAGCCAAATTATTTACATTAAGTACAATTATTGTGCCCCAAGCTTGATACGTGCATGGACATACACGTTGGTATGGCTACTTTCTTTATTTTGTGAACCAATATGCCCAATGCCACTGGCGCTGAATTACCCAGGGATGGACTGGCTACGTTACTTATTTTATTTGTCGTCATGACCCATGCTGCTGGATTGTCAACTCATGACATCAGGGATCAAAGACACCTTATTTTTTAGTTCGACCAGGGGATAAACACTCAGTTCTTCCTTCAGATATTCAAGAATACATGACACAAGGGATTTATACATGTTTTGGCCTCACTGTGGCGTAATACCCTACTTCATGTTCTTGGTTGGTTGATGTGAGTAATATGGTGGAGTTTACATATGCTCGGGAGAGCTCTAGGTATGCTTGGGAGAGCTCTGGGGGTTCTTGGAAGAGCCCAGGTGGTGCTCGGGATCTAAAGAGTGGTAAAGGCTACCATCCCGAGCACCCTCTTCACTCCTACCTTATTCTTCTTACTTGTTCCTCCACGTGTGCCTACATATCCTTTGGATGGCCACAATCCTCCCCTTATATAGCTAGTGGGCACCACATGGCCGTTTACACTCATGTGAACACACATCAAGGCTGAAGCTCAAGTGACACCTTGAGTAATAGATTCGCTGTCAAGAAGCTTACCTCCTGGTATGCGCAGAAGTGTCAGCAATTCGAGTCTTATCCTGATAGGCTTAATCTCTTATCGCTTGCGCCATGACGTATTTTCTTCGCCTAGGACCCGTAGACCTATGATAGCCTGTGACCACATTTAATGTGGGGTAGAGAGTGTATCCATACTTGTGTCCATTGTAGCATGAGCACATGCGGCATGGCACCTTTATGTGTCATGCTTGGGCTGCGAGCATACCCTGCCTAACATCACTGACGACATTTTCTTCTCTGGTGTTTTGATCTTTTGTGACATGGATCTTGATGAAGATCTACATGCCTTGGTGTGGCTCGTAGTAGGAGAGACTCCTTCTGGATGTTGTAGTAATTCCAGCATACCAACGGTGAGAGATCAGCGAGGTGCTTGGGACACCCTAGTTCTGGTTGCATGGCTATCTTATTTCCTTTGCAATATTCTGCACAAAGGCTCATTTTGGTGGCTGCATTTATTTTTACCTTACTATCACTATAACTGCATTCAACTAGTTATGTTTTTATGCCTACGTTGTTATTAGCTTGTGAATGCATTCAAAGTACTCACCTGACTTTTTATGTGGCTAGAAGCGTGAGGTTATATTATACATATGGTACGGAATTCAATGCGCGAACTAGGAAGTGTCCAACTGTGTCCCTAAGGATTTGAGTATCACCTATGTATTGCTCTGTTGTGTCTTGTGCTGCTAGTTTCTGATGCCCCATGATTAGTTTGATGCCCTGGCCTCTTTTAAGATCGTCGTAATCGAACCCCCGTGGTTCATGTGACTGTATTTTTGTGTGACTATTGTTAGTGTAAAATGTTGTTGTTTGGATTTGAATGAAGTGATATGTATGCTAGAAGACATAGATCTCTGGGCTGGTATACCGGGTGTCCGGTTAAATGAATCAAAGCACTACATTGGGCCGGAGCACTTTGGGGCTTTGTCTCAGGTATAAAGGCGATGAAATAAGATGTATTTGGCCCATGAATCCACCTCATACCTTGTGCAACCTCTCTTAATAGTGTGGTGTTCTTAAATGAAGCTTGAAGTCAAATAGACATCGTATCTTTTATGTATGAGGCTAAAACTGTTCAAACAAGTCAACATGTTCATTAGGCCCCTAATCACTTGTTATCACACCAAAACCCCACTTAGGACATACTAGATTTTCTTTCAAAAATTACTTGCCAAAGAGAACGATTTCCCTTAATTAGGTTCATACTTTCAATTATAACATTAAATATAAAAGGATAT
Organism: Triticum aestivum; assembly: GCF_018294505.1. Classification (NCBI taxonomy): domain Eukaryota; kingdom Viridiplantae; phylum Streptophyta; class Magnoliopsida; order Poales; family Poaceae; genus Triticum; species Triticum aestivum. Next base: position 221,681,886 of record NC_057808.1, read on the forward strand.
CTTGCATCAAAATTATCGTTTGCTCTTTTCTTGGCAATGCATGATGTTGAAATCACCACCGGATACTTATACACGATTCAGCATACATGTTCAGATACAGAGATGGTGAAAAGAATGGGAACGAAAAACCCTACACAATGGATGGACTACGTCACTACGATCCCTTACGTAAAAAAACAAGTTTCTGTAACCTATGTAATTCTGCATGGAGCAGAGCTGGCTGCAGCCATCAATCCTCTTTCTCCAAGCTCTGCAGCTCAGCAATCCGCATGGCATGGGCATGGTACCGATCGATGGAGCGCGCAACGTCCGGGCGATGGGTTCAGCTTCAATACAGTCGCACCGATCACGTCTTGAAGGAATTGTTTGGGCTGTCCATGGACTTGAGGTCCCTGTAATGTCCCGGCGTCAGCTCCTGCTCCATCCCCACACCGCCAGCCCGCCGTTGCCGCAGCCACCGCTTCCACCCGATGTACGCCCCGGCCACGGCCAGGCTCGCCAGGACCAGCGACGCAACCACCACCGCGGCTGTCACGCCTGGCGACATGCCCCGCCCCGCTGCGCTCTGCTGCTGCGCCTTCCTGATCTTGAAATAGCCCACCTTCCGGTCGTCGGCCTCGTACACCACCGTCTCCACGGGAAAGTCGATGAGGTAGCAGTAGCCGCTCCCCCCGTTGTACACCGCGCCCCAGCAGCTGCAGCTGGCCGCGCACGACTGCTCGCACTCCGCCGCCGTCTTGTACGTCTCGAACGGCAGCTGCTCCTTGTACGCCAGTGACACCCGGTTCCGCCGCACAACGTCGAACAGCTGCCCCCCGCCGCCCCCGCAGAGGTCGGTGGACTCCTCGGCGCGACATGGCGGGGCGATCGATGCGGTGCTGTTGATGAGACACTGGCACTTGGGCGCTCCTCCGGGGACGCACAGGCCGTAAGCGCCGCACGGGGTCGGCAGCTCGCACGGCCCGTTGATGGCCTTGTAGTCGGAGGTCCAAGCTTTGGAGCCCTCGGTCCAGTAGTATGCGCGGAGGTTGCCATCGTCGTCCAGCGTCATCCGCCGGAAGGCGCCGGTGAGGTTCCGGACGAATGTGTCGAAGGCAAGCATGTCGACGCTCTGGTCGCCACCCAGGAGGTAGAGCCCGAAGAAGCCGCGGCTGTCCAGGCGGCCGTAAACCGGCGGCTGCGTTGCGTTCTCTGGCTGGGCCTCGCGAGCCGTGTACTGCCAGTACATCGGCCTCGTGCGGCCACCATAGAACTCCATGTGCAGCGCCATGTACGTCTTGGCGAACCGCAGAGAGAAGCGGCGGTTCTTGGAGATGAGCGGCGGCGAGGACATGGTGAAGTTCTGGCCTAGGACGAGCGTGTCCGATGGGTTTTCAAAGCTGCGCCAAGGCGTACCGCGCCGGTTGAAGAGCCGGATGACGAGGTCGGACGAGTTGAGGAGCGCGACCGTATCGCCGACGACGTTGAGGGTGCTCCAGAGCTCGCCGACCCCGGGGACGGTGAGGACCAGGCGGCTGTCGAAGGAGAGCGTAGCCGGGCGCGACCAGTCGGCGACACGGGCCGGCGTGGCACGCCAGAGTGGGAAGGACGAAGGGAGGTGGACGACGGCGAGGTCCAGGGACGCCGAGCCGACGCGGAGGAAGCCGAAGGCGAAGACGCCGTTGTGCGAGTACAGCACCGGCTCGAACCGCCCCGGCGCGTCGGCCGAGTGCGTCGCGGTGAAACCGTTGGACAGCTGCGTCACGGGCTCTTCACCGTCGGCTCCGTCAATCAGGGGCACCGCCGACGCAATGAAGAGGGCGGCGAGGAAGACGGCGATGGCCGGATCAGGCTTGCCTTCCCTCATTGCAGGGGCAGGAAATTAAGAACGGGATAAAGGTCAAATGCTTGAGACAGAGTAGCATGCATACAAACTATATATGCATCATCAAATAGAAGGTCAACGGCCGGCGTGAGCCTCCATTCGATCTAGTCTGTTTCCAACTCACGTAATACATAGTAGATGACAAAAAAAGAATGTAAATTGAGTTTGTGGAGGAGATGAACATGCCTGATCTGGAACTTTGCATCACCCGCAAGTTGCAACTACTCTAAGCATATGAACTGGCCAATAGTCAACTCTCTGTTCCAGCTCATCTAAAAAAATACAACTCTCTGTCCCATCCCAGCTGGTCAGAACTATTTCGAGACTATTTTGCTATACTTTTCAGACGATTCAAGAAAAAAGCCCGCTGCAAATATGATGTCAGATTTTTAAACATGGCAAAACAAATGTTTTTTATGATAAATTACGTGCCGCGAGCATGGCAATTCTCTTCAGCATGCATGTCAAATCCCGGCATGTTTAGTCTTTTTTTTAGAATTTGCCATGCTTGTGCTGAAAAAATTGTCCATACCCGCGACATGTAATTTTGTTATAAAAAAATGTTCAATCTGACATGCGTAAAAATCCGACGTCAGAATTTTTGCATTTCCAAAAATTAAATCGACGTTAAATACTTGTTCTGAATAGTGAGGTTCATAACCATTCCTAGATCGGTGCTAACAAGTGAGATTCATAATCATTTCTAGATTTATACAAGTACAAAGACAAGAAAGTCTTATCGATTAAGAAATAAGTACGATTATTGGTTCTACTACTAAGTCACCCTGCGATGTAACTGCAAGTATTGGCTGGGATAAGCGTAGGGGAAAAGATATGATATTAAATGGTGGAGTGCTGCTGGTTGTTTGTTTGTTAGTTTTGAGCGTTGACCTTGAGTGTCATGAACATAACTGAAACAAAGTGCATGTTATGCACGTTCCTTTATGTTTTTTAGGGAATGTCATTCGGCTAGCTTTATTCATTTATTTATTTTTGAAAAAAGAAGTTAAAACCCATGACCTCTGCATCAAAGTTGTATTCATCGGTAGAAGTAGATACTTTTTACCATGCTCAGTGATATAACACCAATAGATCATCGTCCCAAATACATGAAATGGACGACTGAAAACTATCCCTCGCTATCAAGTGGGCCAACGCGTTGGCATTCTGATCGCAATGTTCATACATTTAGTAAAGCCTGAACTCAAAATTCTGCAGTCACGAAAGATCACCGTCGAAGATGTCGCAGTCATAACTTACTCCAGCGTCATTGCAATCACGCTTGAGTCGCCTGGTTCAATATAACTCGGAGGGACCGATGTGCAATGGCTAGGGCAAACCTTGTCTCGGTGGCACCGATAGTGTCAACTCGGTGGTAGCAATAAGGCAACAGAGAGTTGGCAAGCCATCTCGGTGGTACCGGTTGCATCAACTCGGTGAGACCGAAGTGAAGCAATAAGTAACAGAGAGTTGGCAAGGCCATCTCGGTGGGACCGAGATTTGTTAGGGTTTGGCAGTGGCTAAGTCCAGATGAACTCAGCGGCTCCAGATAGGAAATTTTCGGTGGGGCTGAGTTGGAATATAGGGTTTGGACATATTTGGATGGAGAAAGTGGTTGAGGGTTTTGGAGCAATGTTACTAAGCACTTGAGCAAAAAGATCATTAAGCAACACCTCATCCCCTTTTAATGCTATTGGCTTTCCTATGGACTCAATGTGATCTTGGATCACTTAACAAAAAATGTAGAGTCTTGAGCATTTGCCAATCCATTTCCTTAGCATTTTAAGGGGTCCACAATCACTAATCCTTGCCACGTTAATCATTGAACATCCTGAAATATTTAACTTGAATGGACATTAGTTCAATAAGATATATGTTGTTATGAATTATCAAACCCACCCTGAAATTAGTTACACTTTCACATGCCACATAGACCAAGAGAAACCCGTCATGGTCAAACCCTTCTCGTACGTTGTGGTCAAAGAGATAGATCGTGTGAGCCCATAGATCTTGATAATTCTCTGATTTTTCAAAACAACAAATAACAAAAACATCATTCTACAAATTTCCAAAACAAGGACATCAAGGTTTATTTAATAGACATGAGAGGTCACTACAGACACATTTAGATGCTAAATGTCTGTAATGACCGCATCATGACGCTTAAATCAAGCTTGAGATATAGCAACTTCCCACCTGGTCACCCATCCTCAGACTACTCCAGCCCCAGCACGCTTAAATTGTGTGTTTTATTCAACTCGGCTAGCGGATGGGAAGCTGCCCCTTGCTGATAAGAGTTGCCTCCTCGCCTTTAAGATGTTTCCCGATGGTCATCGTGTGGAACCTACTCCCTACTATCACACACGTTTGTGCTTTTAGAAACCGTGTGCAATCTTTACATACCGGACCACTTTCATTCAAACTTAATTTTTTTTTACATAAAACTTGCAAGAAGAAGCAAAAGCTTTTCTTTTCATTAATTAAGAACAATATAGTTGCCCAGTTAATTATGGAAACCGGGCGAAAACTGATACAAACAAGGCCTAAACCTACGAGGACTCTTGGCTGAGCATGAACTGGTACATGCCTTTGTCCACGCATCTAATACTCTCACGGAACTAGTGTACCACAATATCGATCTCCGGCCAGGATATTTGAAGGGCGACAGTCGATTCCAAGCTGCTGCGAGCATTTTGCTCTGCTTCGTCGTTGGCGGCACCTCGGGGCCGAGGAGGTCGACGAGCCAATCGACCAGCCCATTAGCATCGTGGCAGCGGATTCTGGCAGTGTGTACGCCATCCAGCGCAATTATGGCACTGACGGTGGCTGCCAAATCCTGGCGGGGAATCGGGATGCTTATCGGCCCTGGAAATGACCTCTCGACTGGTTGAGTCAACAGGATGCTGACACGGCTCCGCTCAGATAGTGCGGCACACCGCACCTGACGCACGGCGGTGTTCTCCTACTCTTGCACGGCATCGCTTTCCCACTCTTGCTCTGCTCCGCTCCATGGGCGGTGACGAACACATGTGTAGACATTGGCCAGCTCAAGCACTGACACGTGATGATACCGCTCAAGCGCACTGCCTCTCTTGCTCGGCGGTGCACAACCGTTCTGGCTCTCCGGCCAGCTCTAGCTCGTTCTCCTTGTCGAGGAGGTTGATGACGATGGCGGCGCTTCGCCGGATTGGCATGGTTGGAATGGTATACCGCGGTATGGCCGATCTTTCGCTGCCTAGCCTTCTATGCCACTGGCACTGGCAGCGGGAAACCGATGGGAGGACTGGCGAGAAACCGATTGGGGGAGTGTAGGGAAATGGTAGCATGTTTGGATATATATATATATATATATATATATATATATATATATATATATATATATATATAACACCATTAATATGGAAAACTTAGGAAAGAAGGAAGCGCGAGCTAGCACAACGCGTGCACACAGTGCTTACCCACGGGTGCCAGACGGTTGAGCATAACTGCTTTAAATTATTCAGTGTTCGTTTGGCCTTTTTTATACATTATAATTAAGTTTTCTAGGCATTTAATGTGCATAATTCAAATTTGAACTACAAAGATATGCTCCACTGCACCAAAATGGGTTGAAAAAACATATATGTGTCCTTGGGTGCATGTTAGGTCCCATACAAGAAATGAAGATGAATTACAAACATCTCTGTGTCCTGGCTCGGCCTCAAACATTGAGAATATTGATTTTTAAATCCCCATGAATCCAAAACTTACCTGAAATTCATGAAACTTTATATGGTGTCATTACACGGCACATATATGGCGCGGTAAAATATTTGACCAATCCGGGGCAAATTTTGGTACAAGCCTCTTACAAACCGGAGTTTCCTACAAGAAGCCTCATGGTTCCGATAGGGAACGTGTCACCCTTGTGGGCGAAACGACAATCGCTACCTCTTCTCGCCTTGTATTTTTTTTCTATAGGCAACATAGACCAAACATAATATTCGTGCTGAAATATGGAATTATTCAGGGTTTGTTTGGCATTTTTGAACATTAATTGAGTTTTCTAGGCATTTAATGTCCATAATTCGAATTTGAAATACAAGCACATGCTTCAGTGCACCAAAAATGGGTTGAAAAATCATATATATGTTATTGGGTGCATGTTTAGGTCCCATGCAAGAAATGGGGATGAATTACAAACATCTCGGCATACTGGCTGGGCTTCAAACATTGAGAATCTTGGTTTTTAAATGTCCGTAAATCCAAAACTCAACCAAAATTCATGAAACTTGGCATTGTGTCATGACATGGAACACATATGTTGTGGTAAAAAAATTGTCCATTTTGGCAAGTTTTGGTACAAGCCTCTTACAAACGGAGCTTCTCGCAAGAAGCCTCGTGGTTTCGATAGTCAACATGTCACCCTTCTGGGCGAAGCGACAATCGATGCCTCTTCTCGCCTTATATTTTTTCTACAAGCAACATAGACCAACAGAAGATTCGCGCTGAAATATGAAATTTGAACATTAATTGAGTTTGTCCTTTTTATACATTAATTGAGTTTGTCCTTTTTATACATTAATTGAGTTTTCTAGGCATTTAATGTCCATAATTCAAATTTGAACTACAAGCACATGCTCCAGTACACCAAAATGGCTTGAAAATTCATACGTGTGTCTTGGGTGCATGTTTAGGTCCCATGCAAGAAATGGGGATCAATTACAAACATATCTGTGTCTTGGCTCGGCCTCAAACATTGAGAATCTTGGTTTTTAAATCCCCATAAATCCAGAACTCACCCGAATTTCATGAAACTTGGCACAGTGTCATGACATGGCACATATATATCGAGGTAAAAAAATTGTTTAATTTGGGGAAAGTTTGGTACAAGCCTCTTACAAATCGGAGCTTCTCGCATGAAACCTCGTGGTTCCAATAGGGAACATGTCACCCTTATGGACGAAACGACAATCGCTACCTCTTCTCGCCTTGTATTCTTTTTCTACACGCAACATAGACCAACAGGAGATTCTTGCTGAAATATGAAATTGTTCAGGGTTCATTTGGCATTCTTTTATACATTAATTGAGTTTTCTAGACATTTGATGTCCACAATTCGAATTTAAAATACAAGCACATGCTCCAGTGCACCAAATTGCTTGAAAAATCATACATGTGTCCTTGGGTGCATGTTTAGGTGCCATGCAATGAATGGAATGAATTACAAACATCTCGGCGTCCTGGCTTCGCCTTAAACATTGAGAATCTTGGTTTTTAAATCCTGTAAATCCAAAACCCGCTTGAAAGTCATGAAACTTGGCATCGTGTCAATGTATGGCAGATATATGTCGTGGTAATTTTTTTGTCCAATTTGAGACAAAACGTACACATTAATAGCCAACATAGGCATTTTGGTACAAGTAGCTGACACGTTACTATCGCAAAACGGTTGTATTGTTTGAACTATGGGTGTTCCAGTAACCATTTACGTGTGGCCACGCGTCCCTCTTTTTATTGGAGAGTACTACATCGGTCCTGATTTATTAGTCCACTTTGTATTGTGTGCCAAAATTTAACTATAGTAGGTGGCGTGCGTGCAACTATTTGATTAGACGGGACGAGTGCGAGAAGTCCGTAGTGCAGGCTTGACGGGACGCGTGTGAGCAGTCCACTGTGTAGGTTCGACGGGACGCATGCAACCAGTCCACCGCGCAGGCTCGACGGGACGCGTGCGAGCTATCCGCCGTGCATGCTCGATGGGACACTGATACGTCTGCAACGTATCTATAATTTATGAAGTATTCATGCCATGTTTACAACAATTTTACATTGTTTTGGAATGATTTGATTAGAACTAACCCGGACTAACGCTGTTTTCAGCAGAACTATTGTGGTGTCATTTTTTGTGCAGAAATAAAACTTCTCGGAATGGGCTAAAAATTATGGTGATTTTTATGGAAAAAAGAGACCCCTGAAGCACCGGAGCTGGGCCAGGAAGTGGACGAGGGAGCCACAAGTGTGGGAGGCGCACCTGTCAGATTTCGGGCTCTGCAGACCCTTGAAAGATTCGAACCCTGGGGTGCGTGCGAAGAACTCAACCTCCCCAGTCTACCAACTCGTCGATCCCACGGCCTAGCTCTATGAATTGGAAGGAAAGAGGACAAGGCAGTTTACCCAGGTTCGGGCCACCTTGTAGTTTAAAACCCTACTCCTGCTTTGTGGTGGATTGGCCTCGAGGGGCTGAGGATGAACTAGTTCAGTGGGAGAACAACCTCAGGAGGTGTGTTCTTATGCTTGTGTGAGCTGGTCAGGGTGAGGATGGAATGGATCCCCTCCATCTCTATGGTGGTGGTGCTGCTCTACTTATAGTGGCCTTGGTCCTCTTCCCAAATGAAGGCGGGAAGGGATCCCAAAACGGCCAAATTCGAAGGGAGACAACTAGTACATTTTATCCTGACAAAAGGTAGTCTTTGCCTGCAAAGCCTCTGGCCGTAACGCCGTGGTGGGCTCGGCGATGACCTCTGTCCTGCTGTCCTGGCAGTCTTGGTCTTGTAGCACGGGCATAGAAACCTTTGGCTGATTCCTCGGGACTCCGTGCCTGCGCTTGCCTCTTTAGCACTGAAGAGGAAACTGCTATACTGCGCCCACTGGCGCCTGCCTGGCCTTGGTTGTCATGGATCACATCATCCGAACCTCACGAGGTGAGGACTTGCATAGAAACCTCCGCTCCTCAGGAGCCAGCCCGAGGAGGCTGCTCCTTCTGTGGTCTTGATGTCGTCCGCCCCGCGAGGCTTGGCCCCTTGCGAGGGTCTTGAGTCGTTGGTGCTGAAGATCGGTCATACCAGGCCGTCGATGGAGCCACACCGTGGGCCGCAGACAGGCAAGTCTGGGTACCCCCGTTCCCAGAATGCCGATAGTAGCCCCCGGGCCCAAGGCACGCTCGGACTTGGCTTCTAGGCGAAGCCAAGGAGCAAGGGTGAAGCGCCGCGGGCCCCAACCGCCTGCGGCCTTAGTCGACGTGTGGCGCTTGATGGGACGTGGGCGCCCCCACTTCCACACACAGCCTTGATATCCACGAGGCTTGGCGGCTGCCCGTTGCTAGCGCAGCTTTGCCATCATTGCTTGTCGTGCTCGCCCTTGGCTCCTCCTCTTTCCTTCAAACTCGAACCTCTCTCCCAGATTCAGTGCCGGCGCCAACACTTCCTTTCGCCATGGCCCCGAGGTCGAAGAAGAACGGAAAGGCCTGCGCTCCCGCCGAATCCTGGCCGGTCTTGGAGCCCGCTCTTGATCGGTCGACGATGATCAATCGGGAGGGGTTGGACAAGGTCCGGCCGGCCCTTGCTGCCGATTCCAATGAGTGGATGGCGACGACGGTTTGGCCTACCTCTCGGACTATGATTGACATGGAGGCCACCGAGATCCCCATCCATCTTCATGCTCTCCTGGCCGGCCTGGTCCCCCTTCCTCTGATTTCTTCAATGCCATAATTTCACATTACCAGATCCATGCGCTGCATCTGGACCCCCGGTCCATCATCCTCCTTGCCTCCTTCGCCTTCCTGTGCGAGGCTATGGTGGGCATTGCCCCATCTGTCGCCCTGTTTCGCCATTTCTTCTCGCTCCACCTGGTCAACGACTGCCATCGCTCGGGATGCGTGGCGTTCCAGGCCATGGCGGCGACAGCTGGCTCGGACATCGACTTCACGCTCCGCCCAGATGTGAGCGGATTCCAGAAGCACTGGGTGTATATGGACGCCGGCACGCTCAGCCCCTACTCCTGCTCCCGCGAGCGCCGGCGGCACCCAGCTCCGGCTGGGGGCACATGAAGCTTGTCAACCGTCAGCTTGCAAATGTCTGGTCCAGGTTGGCCAAGTTGAAGAAGGTCGGGGTGACGGCGCCGATGGTGGTGAAGGAATTCGTCTGGCGGTGCATCGCCCCGCTCCAGCGCCATTCTCGCCCAATGTGGACCTTCATCGGCCCCAAGGACCCCATAAGGCTCCAGGTGCCTTCTCTCCATTCCAAGACGCTGCACGCAATGCTCGTGCTCTTCACGGGCGACCAAGCGCCTGCCGCGCTCCCGGAGGACAGCTGCCTCTTGTGGCACTGCTCGAACAAAGAGGACTTTGTGAAGTAGATGCCCCTCTTTGATGAGTGGGGGCTACGCCTGGGGGGCCCTGAAGGGCCTCGCTTGAATCCCATCTCTTGGTGGCTCCTGTGCGCGTCGACCCTGCGGCGCGTGCCCCAGATGTGCATGCGGGGGGCGAATGCGACCGGGTACCGCTGGGGAGCGGGTGTCGTCAGGTGCTCCCGAGGCATCCGCTTCTGAAGTTCTGACGAGCGCTCTCGAGGGGGCCGCTGGAGACCTGGTGTGACCCAACGCTCCTGAGGCGGTCGCCCCCGAAGCTCGGGCAAGTGGTCCTAAGGTGGCGGCTGGTGAGCAACTGCGGCCCGGTGCTCCTGAGGCTGCCATCCCGGAAGCCCCGTCAAGCGCCCCAGCTGCTAAGGGCCATGCCCCGAACCTCGGCCCGCTTCGCCTGAACCTTGAAGCACTCCGCAAGAGGAAAGGGCTCCCGAGCTGCAGTGCTGACGCCTATCGGCCGCTGAAGTAGAGGAAGTACATAGCCGTAGATGAGTAAGTACCTTACCTTTGTGGTTTTCCGCGTGGCGCATCCTTTTCTGACCCTGGCTCCTCAGGATCCCTTTGGTTGCGGCGGCAAAACCTCCTGGGTAGGGACCCCCATAGGTCCTTGGTCTGCTCATGATTTCGAGTCCCCCGTGCCAAACACCTGCGTGAGGCGCGGGGCCGGTCCGCGAGGCGGGAGTGCTACTGAGAGGTCGTGAGCATGTGCTCCCAGCATCCTTCCGTCGCGGTCACTCCTGGAGCGTAGGAAGCGTGCCGAGGGCTCCTCCATTGGTCACCGCCGATGGCCGGGCAACCCCAGCAACGGCTTCATCTTCGAGTGGCGAGGCCATGCCGCCCAGCGCCTTTGTCGAGACCCGGGAAGTGGCTGGGGAAATGCTGGGCACCAGCCCCCTGCCGGAGATGGGTTAGCCACTCCGCGCCTCTTCAATAGCCCCCGACGCGAAGGAAGGGCTTGGCCGTGCGCTGGAGCTTGCGCATGGGCGCAGCACCGTCGGTCATGACCTTTTCCAGCAGGGGATAAACGCGCTGAGTCGGCTCGGAGGAGAGCTTGCCGATGTCGATGCCCGCCTCGAGACGGAGGGCCTCCGCTTGGCGCGCGAGTGGCACCAGTTGAAGGTCGCCATCAACCTTGGGCACCTTCAACACGAGCGCGCCCGCGCGAGCACTGCGGTATCCCTTGCAGCTTCTCGTGAAGCCTGTGCCCATGCACAGGAGGAAGCCCGGGCCACCGACTGCCGTTGTGAGGTGGCCGAGAGACGAGAGCAGGAGCTTCACACTTCGAACGCCGTCCTCGAGCGGCAGATCCAGGCGCGCAGGGCTGCCCTGGTGGCACTGCCGAGTGAGGCCCCCTCTGATGAGGAGGTTCAGGAGCGCGAGGAGGCGCTGGCGCTTGAGGTCTTGGAGCACAGCCTGGCGCTCGAGCAACTAGAGGTGAGGGAGCACCAGGCAGCCGCGGCTGAGGACGCCGTCACCGCTCGGGAGGCCAGGATCCAGCAAGAGGTTGATCAATAGGTGGCGAAAGTTCGGGCGGCCCTTGCTGATGAGCACCGTCAGAAGCTGGAGCTCTAGGAGACCCTCTTCGGGCTGCAACAGGCCGAGCTTGAGGGTAGAACCTCCGCCCTCAGGACGAAGCTGGACGCAGCAGAGCAGCGCGAAAGGGACGCCAAGGAGGCTCAGGCCTCCGCCCAAGCCGACTTGGCCTTTGCTCGTGCCGACCTATCCTCACTTCAGCAGTTGGTTGAGGTCGTCACGTCCCTCGCAGAGAAGACTGAGAGCGAGGCATGCCACCTGATGTCTACTATGCAACTTTATTCTTGTAGACACGTGTTGGGCCTCCAAGCGCAGAGTTTTGTAGGACAGTAGCAATTTTCCCTCAAGTGGATGACCTAAGGTTTATCAGTCCGTGGGAGGCATAGGATGAAGATGGTCTCTCTCAAACAACCCTGCAACTAAATACAAGAAATCTCGTGTGTCCCCAACACACCCAATACAATGGCAAATTGTATAGGTGCACTAGTTCGGTGAAGAGATGGTGATAAAAGTGTAATATTGATGGTAGAAATATATTTTTATAATCTGAATAAATAAAAACAGCAAGGTAGCAAATAGTAAACAGGCACAAAAACGGTATTGGCCTAGGGTCCGTACTTTTGCTAGTGCGATCTCTCAACAGTGCTAATATAATTGGATCATATAACCATCCCTCAACGTGCAACAAAGAAATCACGCCAAAGTTCCTATCTAGCGGAGAACATAAGACGGAATTGTTTGTAGGGTACGAAACCACCTCAAAGCTATTCTTTTCGATCAATCTATCCTAGAGTTCGTACTAAAATAACACCAAGCTATTCTTTCCGATCGATCTAACCAAGAGTTTGTACTAAAATAACACCAAAGCAAATTCAGATTCGTAATATTCAATCCAACACAAAGAACTTCAAAGAGTGCCCCAAGATTTCTACCGGAGAAACAAAGACAAGAACGTGCATCAACCCCTATGCATAGACTACCCCAATGTCACCTCGAGAATCCGCGAGTAGAGTGCCAAAACATATATCAAGTGTTCTCAAATCCATAAAAGTATTCAATCCGATAAGACGAAATCTCAAAGGGAAAACTTAATTCATCACAAGATAGAGAGGGGAAAACACCATATGATCCGACTATATTAACAAAGCCCGCGATACATCAAGATTGTGACATCTCAAGAACACAAGAGAGAGAGAGAGACATTAAACACATAGCTACTGGTACAAACCCTCAGCCCCGAGGGTGGACTACTCCCTCCTCATCGTGGTGGCCGCCGGGATGATGAAGATGGCCACCGGAGATGATTCCCCCCTCTGGCAGGGTGCCAAAACGGGGTCTAGATTGGTTTTCGGTGGCTACAGAGCCTTGAAGTGGCGGAACTTCTGATCTAGGTTAACCCCGAGGTTTTCTAAATTTTTTGGGAATTTATAGGGTAAAGAGAGGGTGCGGGAGGCCACCGAGGTGGGCACAACCCACCTGGGCGCTTGGGCCCCCAGGCGCGTCCTGGTGGGTTGTTCCCCCCCTCGGGGCACCCCCAGGTGCTGCTCTGGCCCATCCTGAGTGTTCCAGTCCATAAAAAATCTCCAAAAAGTTTCGCGGTGTTTGGACTCCGTTTGATATTGATTTCCTGCGATGTAAAAAACAAGCAAAAAACAACAACTGGCACTGGGCACTGGGTCAATAGGTTAGTCCCAAAAAATGACATAAAGTTGCTATAAAATGATTGTAAAACATCCAAGAATGATAAAATAACAGCATGAATACTTCATAAATTATAGATACGTTGGAGACGTATCAGCATCCCCAAGCTTAATTCCTACTCGTCCTCGAGTAGATAAATGATAAAAGAAATAATTTATGAAGTGTGAATGCTAGCAAAGTGCATAAGTTTGATCAATGATAATTTGAATCACTTTTCCTAGCATCATAACAGCGATTCTTTCTTATAAAACTTCTCATGTTAAAGTAGCAACCAATTCACATGTTAAGGTTCAAACAATGAATCCTCTTGAAACTCAACAACCTATGTTCTCAGTCACCAAGCAATTGTAATTCAACTTATTCAACAGAGTTTAAGTAAGAGCTCCACATACTCAACCATCATATAGTCTTCTATGATTGCTAACACTCACCGCATACACATGAGCAAAAAATTTCAACCGAACACATAGAAATATAGGGGCTTATTGTTTTGCCTCCCAACGTATTCACCTCAAGGGTGATGTCAACAATAATAACTCATGCTACCCATATTCAACTGGACATATGTGCCTAGATCTTTCCTCACCACATGAAGCTTGCCAAAGGAGAAAAATAAAAAGGAATAGAGAGAAAAACTTTGACTCTTGCATAAAAGTAAATACATAAAAGTAAAAGATAGGCCCTTAAGAGAGGGAAGCAGAGGTTGCCATGCGCTTATTTGTTTGTATGCTCAACCCCTTAGTGCAAAAGAACGTCATGTTGTATTGCCCCTTATGATAGCAACCTTTATTATGCAGTCTATCGATTTTGTTCTTTGACATCACAAGTTCGTACAACGCTCAATTTTATCTTACACTAAATGATCTAACACTTTTAGAAGCAATTTTTATTGCCTTATTGCACCGATGACAACTTACTTGAACGATCTTATTCAATCCTTAGGTAGGTATGGTGGACTCTTGAAAATAACATTTGGGTTTAAGGGTTTTTGGATGCACAAGTGTATTTCTACTTGGTGCGGAATTTTTGGCTAGCAAAGATGGGGGGCAAGCACCACATGTTGAAGGATCTATGAGAATATAATTTCTATGTGAATATGAACAAACATAAACCATTACGTTGTCTTCCTTGTCCAACGTCAACAATTTTGGCATATAATATTTTGATGGGGGCTCACAATCACAAAAGATTTCCAGGATAGTATATTTGCATGTGAAAGTTCTCTTGCTTCTACTAATTATTAATGAATTGCTTGTATGACCAATATTGTGATTGTCAAGCTCAAAAGATTTCACTTTCTAAACCGAGTGTGAATCTACCACTAGGCATGATATAATTTCAACTTCATGATATTCAATTCATTCAACGATTTACTCATAGGATATAAGTGAAGCACAAGAGTAAATGACAAGCTACTCCAAAAAGATATAAGTGAAGATCATGAGAATAATATTTATTTATCTCAAATTAATTTAAGTGAAGCAAGAGATAATTTCTTCAAAAATACTAAAGCACACCGTGCTCAAAAAGATATAAGTTAAGCACTAGAGCAATTCCATAGAAAAGAGCTTCGTTGACGGGATGTGCGCGTGCCGCTTACCTAGCCTCCCTGGCAACTATTTGAGGACTCTATTTTATTTAAAAACTTTCAGATCTAAGTACTTTATTAAAACAGCAAGCAAAACAAAATAAAATGACATTCCAAGGATAGCACAACTCATGTGAAGAAGCAAAAACTTAGGCTCAACCGATACTAACAGATAATTGTTGGTGAAGAAAGGTGGGATGCCTACCGGGGCATCCCCAAGCTTAGATGCTTGAGACTTCTTGAAATGTTATCTTGGGGTGCCTTGGGCATCCCCAATCTTGAGCTTTTGTGTCTCCTTAATTCCTTTTATTTCACGGTTTCCCTAAATCTTAAAAACTTCATCCACACAAAACTCAACAAGAACTCGTGAGATAAGTTAGTATAAACCAATGCAAAAGCCTTATCATTCTCTACTGTAGCAAATCACTAAAATTATTATTCAAGATTACATACTAAATGCCTCTGAATATTTAATACTCCTATCCTCAAATAGAATCATTAAACAAGAAAACACATACAAACAATGCAAACATAACAGCAATCTGCCAAAACAGTACAGTCTGTAAAGAATGCAATATTCATCATACTTCCCTAACTACAAAAATTATGAAAAATTACCACACCGTGGAAAATTTATCAGAGCTTACTTTGAAAAAAGTTTAAAAATTTTATCATATTCTTACTTTTCTAGGGAATTTTTGCAACATTGGTAAACTTTCTGTTTTCAAACAGCAACATGTAGACTTGTAAAATAAGCATAGTAAAGGCTATCAATGCCACTTTTATTGAAATAAAAGATGCAAAACATTATTATAAATAACAGCAAGAAAATCCTAGAAAAACAAATTGATGCTCCAAGTAAAACACATATCATGTGACGAATGAAAACATAGCTCGAAGTGAGGTTACCGATAATGTTGAAGACGAAAGAGGGGATGCCTTCCGGGGCATCCCCAAGCTTAGTTGCTTGGATCTTCCTTGAGTATTACCTTGGGGTGCCTTGGTCATCCCCAAGCTTAGGGTCTTGTCACTCCTTATTCTCCTCATATCGACATCTCACCCAAAACTTGAAAACTTCAATCACACAAAACTTAACGGAACTTTGTGAGATAGGTTAGTATGATAAAGACCAAACCATTTCACTTTTGGTACTGTCAAAGACAAGATTCATAATTGTTCTCACACAATGCCTACTGTGTCATATAATTTCCACAATTTATATTGAGCAATATAAGCCATGGAAACTAGAAAACAAGCAAAGTATGCATTGAAAACATAATCTGTCAAAAACAGAACAGTCTGTAGTAATCTGTACTCAAACCATACTTCTGCTACTCCAAAAATTATGAAAAATTAGGACCACTTTAGAAATTTGTATATTAAACTTATTCAAAAAGAATCAACTCAAAATCACTTTTCTGTTAAAAATAAGAATTGTTTTCGTGAGCCCAAAAGTTTCTGTTTTTCAGCAAGATCAAATCAACTATCACCCAACATGATCCCAAAGGCTTTACTTGGCATTTTATTGAAACAAAAGCTATAAAACATGATTAATACAGTAGCTTAATCATGTGAACACACAAAAACATTAGGTAAAAGTGTTGGGTTGTCTCCCAACAAGCGCTTTTCTTTAATACCTTTTAGCTAGGCATGATGAGTTCAATGATGCTCGCATAAAAGATAAGTATTGAAACATGCAAGAGAACATCATGAATGATAAGTTCCTCTCTCATAATAATTTTCAGTAGCATCATGAATAGATCCATCAATATAACCATCACATAATCTTTTCATGATCCAAAAGCATAGAAAAATTATTACTCTCCATATAAGCAATTTTATTCTCATTCACAATGGTGGGAGTATCATATGAAACTAGAATACTATAAATTGTTTCCACATTAAAAGAGTAATGTTCAGAAAAGGGATATTCAAAATTATGACAATAATTATCACTACTTTTTATAACATAAGTATCATCACAATAAGAATCATATGTAGGAGGCATGCAATCATCATAGCAAATTTGACAATTCAAAGTAGGGGGACTAAAAAGATCATCTTCATTAAGCATAGCATTCCCAAGCTTGGGACAAACATTAGTTGCAGCAAATAAATTCTCGAACATGTCATTAGCATCAAACATAGCATCCCCAAGCTTCTGGCTTGGCATATCATAAACATAATCACTCTCATCATTAATAGTATGAATAGCACCAACGGTATAACAATTGCTATCATCATAATTTCCCAAGTTGGTGCCAAAAAGATTTCCAAGATTATAGAAGTATCATTACTTCCCAATCATAATCATCACAACAAGCAATAGGCATAACAAACTCATCATCAAGTGCAACATGTTCCACAATTATTTTTGATTCATTTTCATGAGGCACAACAATAATAGGAGCAACATTATTTGGGAGAGATACCTTTTTACCTCTATTCTTTCATCTTTTATTCTTCTTCACCATATCATGTGTGGGTTTAAATAATCTTTTCAAGCTTCTTATTGATGAGATTGGTTGGATAGGAAGCTCCTCCTCATTACCTGATTCATCATAATAAACACTAGGAGGGTATTGGGAAATATTTTCCCTTTCCGTTAGTAATCTCTTCATATTCTATTTGTTTTCTTGACTTTAGATAGTTGGCAATATAAGGATTCTCAATGCAATTTACCACCCATACAAAGTTCCTCTAGATCAAAATCAAGAAATCTCTCGAGATTAAATTTTGGAATACCCTTAGTTATACGTTTCATTTCTTCATACCCAAAAAGAAGACTAAGATCTTTATGATGCTCAAGGGTAATGAAGTTACAACAATTTTTGGGCACAATTTGATCATGAAAGAATCTGCATTGGAGATTTAAATGACCACGTTCATTGTAAAGTTCACAAGGATGGCAAAAAAAATTAAATCTTTCAGCACAATCATCTAGCCTCTCTTGCAACTTTTTTGTTTCTAAATATTTATGCTTCTCACAAAATCTATCTTCCCTTTTTGGTCTGCCAATGCACTCCCAATTCACTCCGCAAAAATTGACATGCTTATAAGAAACATTTTTCTCATGACTAGTGCAATAATCATTAGCATTTTGGATACCCCGTATAAAAAGTCAATCCTTCTTTTTCCGATATGCCGCTCTGCAAGCAAGGAGTGCCGCGCACGAGCGGAGCGAAAACTAAGCAAGGGGAATTCCGTCATTCCATGGCTTTTGACAAAGCAGAATCCTTCTTAGGTTGATTTGTGTGCCACTCGTCATCAGACAGTGAAACGTCCGGTCTAGCCCTTAGCTGAGGGATCTTCACTCCTGTCCTGCCATCCATATCCGTGCCCACCCGAACCATGGGAAAGACCGTGGGCACAGGGGGGCTTGAAACTCCTTCGCGTTTGCAGGAGGAAACCTCCAAGGCAGGGGTCTTGGTCTCATTCATGAATAGAAATGACTTTGACCTTACCTTCACATTTCCTGCTGAGATCCCAAGTCTCCAAGTGGGCCCTCATGGCCACCTAAGACATTGGGACTTCTTCTTCTAACAATTGAGCACAATTTTCCGATCCATCATTTTCAAGAAAGATATTATAAAGAGTATCAATAATATGATGCAACCTCAATTCCATTTTTTTGTAGTTTTCTTTTATAAACCAAACTAGTGATAAAACAAGAAACTAAAAGATTCAATTGCAAGATCTAAAGATATACCTTCAAGCACTCACCTCCCCGGCAACGGTGCTAGAAAAGAGCTTGATGTCTACTACGCAACTTTATTCTTGTAGACACGTGTTGGGCCTCCAAGCGCAGAGTTTTATAGGACAGTAGCAATTTTCCCTCAAGTGGATGACCTAAGGTTTATCAATCCGTGGGAGGCGTAGGATGAAGATGGTCTCTCTCAAACAACCCTGCAACCAAATACAAGAAATCTCTTGTGTCCCCAACACACCCAATACAATGGCAAATTGTATAGGTGCACTAGTTCGGCGAAGAGATGGTGATAAAAGTGTAATATTGATGGTAGAAATATATTTTTATAATCTGAACAAATAAAAACAGCAAGGTAGAAAATAGTAAACAGGCACAAAAACAGTATTGCAATGCTTGAAAATGAGGCCTAGCGTCCGTACTTTCGCTAGTGCAATCTCTCAACGGTGCTAATATAATTGGATCATATAACCATCCATCAACGTGTAACGAAGAAATCACTCCAAAGTTCCTATCTAGCGGAGAACATAAGACGGAATTGTTTGTAGGGTACGAATCCACCTCAAAGCTATTCTTTCCGATCAATCTATCCTAGAGTTCGTACTAAAATAACACCAAGCTATTCTTTCCGATCGATCTAACCAAGAGTTCATACTAAAATAACACCAAAGCAAATTCAGATTCGTAATATTCAATCCAACACAAAGAACTTCAAAGAGTGCCCCAAGATTTCTACCGGAGAAACAAGACAAGAACGTGCATCAACCCCTATGCATAGGTTAACCCAATGTCACCTCAGGAATCCGCGAGTTGAGTGCCAAAACATATATCAAGTGTTCTCAAATCCATAAAAGTATTCAATCCGATAAAACGAAATCTCAAAGGGAAAACTTAATTCATCACAAGATAGAGAGGGGAAAACAACATATGATCCGACTATATTAACAAAGCCCGCGATACATCAAGATCGTGACATCTCAAGAACACAAGAGAAAGAGAGAGAGAGAGAGAGAGAGAGAGAGAGATTAAGCGCATAGCTGCTGGTACAAACCCTCAGCCCCGAGGGTGGACTACTCCTTCCTCATCGTGGTGGCCGCCGGGATGATGAAGATGGCCACCGGAGATGATTCCCCCCTCTGGCAGGGTGCCGGAACGGGGTCTAGATTGGTTTTCGGTGGCTACAGAGCCTTGCGGCGGCAAAACTTCTGATCTAGGTTAAGCCCAAGGGTTTCTGGAATTTTTGGGAATTTATAGGGTAAAGAGAGGGTGTGGGGGGCCACCGAGGTGGGCACAACCCACCTGGGCGCGCTTGGACCCTCAGGCGCGCCCTGGTTGGTTGTGCCCCCCTCGAGGCACCCCCAGGTGCTCCTCTGGCCCATCCTGACTGTTCTGGTGCATAAAAAATCTCCAAAAAGATTCACGGTGTTTGAACTCCGTTTGATATTGATTTCCTGCGATGTAAAAAACAAGCAAAAAACGGCAACTGGCAGTGGGCACTGGGTCAATAGGTTATTCCCAAAAAATGATATAAAGTTGCTATAATATGATTGTAGAACATCCAAGAATGATAAAATAACAGCATGAATACTTCATAAATTATAGATACGCTGGAGACGTATCACCACCGCCGGATAATGCAGCGTGAGCGTTCCTCGATGCTCAAGGACCTCAGGGTCAGGGAAAACTGAGCCCTCGATACCATCTACGAGGAGAGCATGTCTCACCCGCACGAGGATGATGACGCCAGCAATCTCTGCTTCTTCACCCAGATCGTGACCCGTCTAGAGGACCTGGCCGTGAGGGCTCACTAGCTCGTCGAAGAGAGAAGACGGGGCCTTCTCGGGCGTGCGTTCTCACGTGTCTTCAGCCATCTCCTCAACCTTGACCCCCACTTTGACTTCAATGTTGTGATAGCCCCCGTGCCCGGGACCATCTAGGATAATCAGGCGGGATGGGTGGACGACCTGGTCGTGGAGTTCGCTCTTGAAGACAATGTGGTCGTGATTGCGGCCGAGGGAGGTGGTGCAGGTGATGACGACGAGGACGACGCCAGGGACAATGCTGGTGGTGCGGATGATGACGATGACGACAACGCCGGCGGCAGCGTACACGGCTAGGCCTGCATTTCCCTTCCTGCTCTGACCTGTATGCAAAAACCCTCGGGTGCGGCCCCGTGGGGCGTGAAAGCATTTTTGAAGGGGGGGCTTATAATGTATGAAATGATGATATGCTTTTGAGGTAGGATTTGAAATGCACTGTCGCGAGCCTAGGGACTCCCGAGTGGGGTAGTTGTTGCAGCTTATCTTTGGTTCCGTAGGTCCTGAGCGGGTCCTGATGTCGCGGAAGCGCCCTTCTCCTGAGGCGAGCCCTCCGGGGGCTCGCGAGGTTTTAAGCCTCCCGAGGAGCCTGCTAGCCCGCCCAAGAGGGCCTCGCGAGGAGCCGATTGCCGGATTACGGCAAGGTGTGCGCACCGTGATCCTGCGGTGGTTGCATTCCTGACCCCGCGGGGGGCCTTGGCGTCGCCGGGGCTAGCCCGAGCGTGCTCGACGTACGCATACCACGCCCAGCCCCCGCTTGCAGGGCGCTCGCAGGGGTGTAGCAGGCGTCAGCCTTACTCTTAAAACACGAAGCCAGAAAGCAAGAAATTTCCACGAGTCAAGAAAATTTCCCCCCGTTTTTCTTTTGATAAGCACACGAAACTCCAAATCTCATTCCAAAAGACGGCAAATTGGGTTACAGAAAGAGGGCAAGAGCAAACAGCCGCGTCCGGCACCTAGCTAGTCTTCTCACCAGCGTGGAGCTAAGTGCTTCCACTGGGCGTGGGCACAGTCATTGGGGGACAGTGTCGACGGCCAGCATGGAGCATGCTGCTTCCACTTGGACGTGAGTGGGAGCCCCCATGAGGCCCGAGGGCGGCGCTTAGGAGACTCTGGGGCATGTACATCCCCAACTCATTATTACGTGAGAGTGTCACGAGCGAAGATCTTCACGTGCACCCATGGCGCCTGACGAGGGCCCCGCCCTATGGCTCCCCCGACCACCGTTGGGGCGTCCGGAAACTGTGACGAGATGAAGGGGCAAGGGGGACGCTGGCGTGCCCCCGACGACCGCAGGCCCTCTGCCAGGGGGAAGGGCTCACTGGCGCCTTCCCCGGCAGGGGACCTATCTTCGTGCGGCGCCTTGCTCCATGCGGCGTGGAAGAGGCCCTTACACCGCACTTCCCCTGCGTAGCCCCCAGTGCGCCTCACCTGCCTGTAACGGGGCCATCATCCTGAGGTCCATGGCTGTCGCCGTGGCTTGGTTTACCCGCAGTCCATGGTTAGCGTAATCGTGCTGCTGAGATATCGGCTGTACCCAGTGGCTGTTGTCGTTGAAGGTCTAGGTGAAGCCCCGGGGCGGCTCGCGAGGAGCCTCGACGTCGTGTGGCCTCGATGCCCAAGCTGGCGAGGGGAACGGGCAGGGGCTTCCTCTTGGCGCGTACAGTAAGTCCGTCAGGGGAGGTACAGAGGTGCCTGAAGTCGCCATGCCGGAGTTGTCACCTGGCCGTCCAGCGTCGTTGGTCACCAGGCTCGGCGCCAGGTCACGACGAACGTAGGGTGGAATCTCGACGCGGCCCCAGGAGGGACCGCCCGAGCTCGCTACACCCGGAGGTATCGTGGCCTGCGCAGGATGAGCGGTGTTGCGAGCCGGGTTGGTGCCGTGGGGTCCTTCGGTTACCCCGAGGAGGGGCGCGCGGCGTGGCGGGGGCCGACACGCGCCCCCGGCACCGCTTGCAACATAGGCAGGGTGCAGAAAGGTGTTACGCCCCTGCAAGCAGCATCGAGCAGTTCGGCGACCCACTCTAGCAGGGCATCGTGGCTTTTCCGCCAGCCTACATCGCAGCAGCTCTCGTGCCACGATGAGTGCGGCCCACGTGTTCGCTTGCTCCCGACGGGTGTGCAGCGCCATTGCCGCGGCATAGCTTGAAGATCGCGTGGTGGCGCGGTTGCGGCGCAGGGCGAGAGCGGGTGGCGGTGGTCCGCGCCGCCCGCGATCGACGACATCGGGCGGCGTGCGGGCTGCAAGGAGCGAAGAGTGGAGATCTTCTTGGGCGGATGGCGCTGCCCGGGCGGGCCGTGCCGCCCAGTGCTCAGCTTGAGCTCGCAGAGTGTCAGCCATGAGAGCGGTGGGGCGGCGGCGAATGGATCGGAGGAAGAGAAGCTTCGACGCACCCCTACCTGGCACGCCAAAGGTCGGATTCCGGGCTCCACAGATCCTAGATAGATTCGAACTCTGGGTGCGTGCGAAGAACTCAACCTCCCCATTCTACCAACTCGTCGATCCCACGGCCTAGCTCTATGAACTGGAAGGAAAGCGGACACGGCAGTTTACCCAGGTTCGGGCCACCTTGCGGTGTAAAACCCTACTCCTGCTTTGTGGTGGATTGGCCTCGAGGGGCTGAGGATGAACTAGTATAGTGGGAGAACAACCTCAGGAGGTGTGTTCTTGTGCTTGTGTGAGTTGGTCAGGGTGAGGATGGAATGGATCCCATCCCTCTCTATGGTGGTGGTGCTACTCTACTTATAGTGGCCTGGGTCCTCTTCCCAAATGATGGCGGGAAGGGATCCCACAATGGCCAAATTCGAAGGGAGACAACTAGTACATCTTATCCTGACAAAAGGTAGTCTTCGCGTGCAAAGCCTCTGGTTGTGACGCCATGGTGGGCACGGCGATGACCTCCGTCCTGCCGTCCTGGCAGTCTTGGTATTGTAGCACGGGAATGGAAAACTTTGGCTGATTCCTTGGGACTCTGCGCCTGTGCTTGCCTCTTTAGCACCAAAGAGGAAACTATTGTACTGCGCCGGCTGGCGCCCGCCTAGCCTTGGTCGTCATGGCTCACGTCATCCGAACCTCATGAGGTGAGGGCTTGCATAGAAATCTCTGCTCCTCGGGAGCCAGCCTGAGGTTGTCTTGATGTCGTCCCTCTTGCGAGGCTTGTCCCCTCATGAGGGTCTTGAGTCGTTGGTGCTGAATATGGGTCGTACCAGGCTGTCGATGGAGCCACACCATGGGCTGCAGGCAGGCAAGTCTAGGTACCCCCGTTCCCAGAACGCCGACAGCGCCCAGCCTCCTAGGACGCACCCCCCAAGCTTTTGGGCCCTTCGGCATCCCCTTGACGTGAAACCAACGCCAAAAATTCCTACAAATACTAAAACCCTCGAAAAGAACCCAAGATGAGAAGTTTCGCCGCCGCAAGCCTCTGTATGCATGAAAACTCAATCGGACCCCATTCCGGCACCCTACCGGAGGGGGAAATCATCACCGAAGGCCATCTTCATCATCCTGGCGGCCACCATGATGAGGAGGGAGTAGTTCACCCTCGGGGCTGAGGGTATGTACCAGTAGCGATGTGTTTGATCTCTCTCTCTCTCTCTCTCTCTCTTGTTCTTGATTTGGCACGATCTTGATGTATCGCGAGCTTTGTTAATATATTTAGATCTTATGGTGTTCTTCCCCCTCTACCTTCTTGTGATGAATTGAATCTTTTCCTTTGAGGTTTTATTACATTGGATTGAATCTTTTGGATGTGAGTACACTTGATGTATATCTTGTGATGGGATATCCGTGGTGAGAATGGGATGTTCTATTGATTCACTTGATGTATGCTTCGGTTATCAACTTGTGGATTTCCGTGGTGACAATGGGGTAATCTATGCATAGGGGTTGATATGCATTTTCATATTCCTTTCTCCAATATAAATCTTGGGGTACTCTTTGAAGTTCTTTGTGTTGGATTGAATATTATGAATCTGAAATTGTGTGATGCACATCGTATAATTAACCCACAGATACTTGTGGTGACATTGGAGTATCTAGGTGACACTAGGGTTGATTGATGCGTGTCATATGGTGTTATTTTAGTACGAACTCTAGGGCTATTTGTGACACTTATAGGAATAGCTCAAAGATTGATAAGAAAGAATAACTTTGAGGTGTTTCGTACCCTACAAACAATTTCATCTTATGTTCTCCGCGATAGGAACTTTGGAGTGATTCTTTGTTGCACACTAAGGGGTTGTTATATGATCCAACTATGTTATCATTGTTGAGAGATTTTGCACTAGCGAAAGTATGAACCCTAAGCCTTGTTTTCAATCATTGCAATACCATTTTTGCTCACTTTTGTTACTAGTTACCTTGCTGTTTTTATTTATTCAGATTATAAAAATATATTTCTACCATCCATACTACACTTTTATCACCATCTCTTCGTCGAACTAGTGCACCTATACAATTTGACATTGTATTGGGTGTGTTGGGACACAAGAGACCTTTGTTATTTGGTTGTAGGGTTGTTTGAGAGAGACTATCTTCATCCTACGCCTCCTACGGATTGATAAACCTTAGGTCATCCACTTGAGGGAAAATTGCTACTGTCCTACAAAACTCTGCGCTTGGAGGCCCAACACGAGTCACCATGAAGAAAGGTTGCGTAGTAGACATCAAGCTCTTTTCTAGCGCCGTTGCCGGGGAGGTGAGTGCTTGAAGTTATATCTTTGGATCTTGCAATTGAATCTTTTAGTTTCTTGTTTTATCACTAGTTTGGTTTATAAAAGAAAACCACAAAAAAATGGAATTGAGGTTGCCTCATATTATTCATCTTTACAATGTCTTTCTTGAAAATGATGGTGCGGATAATTGTGCTCAATTGATAGAAGAAGAATTCAATAAAATGCGTGGCATAAAATCTTTGAATAATGAGCATGATTGCAATGTTGTTAGTATGAATTGTTTGAAATCCATGATCCTAATGATATTCAAAGCCATAAGCTTGGTGATGATATGTTTGATGAAGATGATATTTTTAGTCCCCCAAATTTGATTGAGCAAATTTGTTATGATGATTGCATGCCTCCTATTTATGATTGCAATATTTATGAAAGTGGATTTGGAGAGGTCATGACTTTATTTAATGATGAATCCACTATTTTGGAAGAGGTTTCAATTGACTATGATAAAAAAGTTGCTATCTATGATGATTATTGTGATGATATGTATGCTATAAAGAGTAATGATATCCATGAAACTTGTAATCATGATTTTAATGCTCAAATTGATTATGTGAATCAAGTTTCATATGATAGTTATTTCATCCCACTACTATTCATGAGAACAAATTTGCTTATGTGGAGAGTACTAAAATTTCTATGCATGTGGATCATGAAAAGAATGCTTTATGTGATCGTTATATTGTTGAATTCATTCATGATGATACTCAAAATTACTATGAGAGAGGAACATATGCTAGTAGGTATTGCTATAATATCAAGCTTCCTCTCTATGTGTTGAAAATCCTGAAGTTTTGCTTGTTTTGCCTTTCTATGCTAGTTGATTCTTGCTCAGATAAATTATTTGCACACAAAATCCCTATGCATAGGAAGTGGGTTAGGCTTAATTTTTCTAGTCATATGCCTCATCATGCTCCTGTTATGTTTCAATTCTTTACTTTTATGTGAGCATCATTGAAATCATCATGCCTAGCTAAAAAGGCATTAAAGAAAAGCACTTGTTGGGAGACAACCCAACATTTATACCTACTGTTTTTCTGTGTTCACATGATTAAGCTACTGTAGTAATCATGTTTTATATCTTTTGTTTCAATAAAGTACCAAGTAAAGCCTTCGGGATAGTGTGGATGATAGTTGACTTGATTTTGTGCAAAAACAGAAACTTCTGCTTCCTGTAAAATAATTGTTTAAATTCACTAGAAGGATATAAAATTCTGAATTTTCTACAAATGATTGATATACAAATTTCCTGCGTTTTCCCCATTTTTCATAATTTTTGGAGTTACAGAAGTATGATCATTGTTCAGATCATTACAGATTGTTCTATTTTTGACAAATTCTGTTTTCAATGCATAGTTTACTAGTTTTTTTGTTCCCATAGCTTATATTAAGTGATTTAAATTGTGGAAATGATAGGGTACCGTAGGAATTGTGTGAGAAAAATTATGAATCTTGTCTTTTGACAGTATTCAAGTGAATTATTTGTTTTATCATACTAACTTATCTCACGGAGTTTCGTTAAGTTTTGTGTGATTGAAGTTTTCAAGTTTTGGGTGAGATATCGACATAAGGAGAATAAGGAGTGGCAAGACCCTAAGCTTGGGGATGCCTAAGGTACCCCAAGGTAATATTCAAGGAATACCCAAGCAACTATGCTTGGGTTGCCCCAGAAGGTGCTAGTTCTTGAGCTTGCGTTGGTCTTTCCCTTGAAGAGGAAAGGGTGATGTAGCAAAGTACAGATAAGTATTTCCCTCAGTTAGAGAACCAAGGTATCAATGAAGGAAATATGCCCTAGAGGCAATAATAAAGTTGTTATTTATATTTCCTTATATCATGCTAAATGTTTATTATTCATGCTAGAATTGTATTAACTGGAAACTTAGTACATGTGTGAATACGTAGACAAACAGAATGTCACTACTATGCCTCTACTTGACTAGCTCGTTAATCAAAGATGGTTAAGTTTCCTAGCCATAGACATGAGTTGTCATTTGATCAACGGGATCACATCATTAGAGAATGATGTTATTGACTTGACCCATCTGTTAGCTTAGCACTATGATCGTTTAGTTTATTGCTATTGCTTTCTTCATAACTTATACATGTTCCTATGACTATGAGATTATGCAACTCCCGAATACCGGAGGAACACTTAGTGTGTTATCAAACGTCACAACGTAACTGGGTGATTATAAATATGCTCACATGTGTCTCCGATGGTGTTTGTTGAGTTGGCATAGATCGAGATTAGGATTTGTCACTCTGATTGTCGGAGAGGTATCTCTGGGCCCTCTCGGTAATGCACATCACTATAAGCCTTGCAAGCAATGTGACTAATGAGCTAGTTACGGGATGATGTATTACGGAACAAGTAAAGAGACTTGCCGGTAACGAGATTGAACTAGGTATGATGATACCGACGATTGAATCTCGGGCAAGTAACATACCGACGACAAAGGGAACAACGTATGTTGTTATTCAGTTTGACCGATAAAGATCTTCGTAGAATATGTAGGAACCAATATGAGCATCCAGGTTCCGCTATTGGTTATTGACCGAAGATGAGTACCGGTCATGTCTACATAGTTCTCGAACCCGTAGGGTCCGCACGCTTAACGTTCGGCGACGATCGGTATTATGAGTTTATGTGTTTTGATGTACCGAAGGTAGTTCGGAGTCCCGGATATGATCACGGACATGACGAGGAGTCTCGAAATGGTCGAGACATAAAGATCGATATATTGGAAGGCTATGTTTGGACATCGGAAGGGTTTCGAATGAGTTCGGGCATTTATCGGAGTACCGGGGGGTTACCGGAACCCCCTGGGGAGTTATTGGGCCCTAATGGGCTTTCTTGGGCCCTAATAATACTTCAAGCATACTAACAAGGCAATTATGTCTTCTCAAAATAACATGGCCAAAGAAAGCTTATCCCTACAAAATCATATAGTCTGGCTATGCTCCATCTTCATCACACAAAATATTCAAATCATGCACGACCCCGATGACAAGCCAAGCAATTGTTTCATACTTTTGATGTTCTCAAAAAATTTCAACTTTCACGCAATACATGAGTGTGAGCCATGGACATAGCACTATAGGTGGAATAGAATATGGTGGTTGTGGAGAAGACAAAAAAGAAGGAGATAGTCTCACATCAACTAGGCGTATCAACGGGCTATGGGGATGCCCAGCAATAGATATAAATGTGCATGAGTAGGGATTGCCATGCAACGGATGCACTAGAGCTATAAGTTTATGAAAGCTCAAAAAGAAAGTAAGTGGATGTGCATCCAACTCGCTTGCTCACGAAGACCTAGGGCAATTTGAGGAAGCCCGTCATTGGAATATACAAGCCAATTTCTATAATGAAAAATTCCCACTAGTATATGAAAGTGACAACATAGACTCTGTATCATGAAGATCATGGTGCTAGTTT
Source organism: Triticum aestivum (assembly GCF_018294505.1). Classification (NCBI taxonomy): domain Eukaryota; kingdom Viridiplantae; phylum Streptophyta; class Magnoliopsida; order Poales; family Poaceae; genus Triticum; species Triticum aestivum. Next base: position 221,710,386 of record NC_057808.1, read on the forward strand.
GAAGCACAAGTGTGGTAAAAGGATAGTAACATTGCCCCTTTTCTCTTTTATCTCATTTTTTATTTTGGGCTCTTTGTCCTCTCTATTTTTTTCGTCCGAAGTCTCATCCCGACTTGTGGGGGAATCATAGTCTCCATCATCCTTTCCTCACATGGGACAATGCTCTAATAATGAAGATCATCACACTTCTATTTACTTACAACTGAAGAATTACAACTCGATACTTAAAACAAAATATGAATCTATATGAATGCCTCCGGCGGTGTACCGGATGTGCAATGAATCAAGAGTGACATCTATGAAAGAATTATGAAAGGTGGCTTTGCCACAAATACGATGTCAACTACATGATCATGCAAAGCAATATGACAATGATGAAGCGTGTCATAATAAACAGAACAGTGGAAAGTTTCATGCCAATATATCTCGGAATGGCTATGGTAATGCCATAATAGGTAGGTATGGTGGTTGTTTTGAGGAAGGTATATGGTGGGTGTATGGTACCACCGAATGTTGTGCGGTACTAGAGAGGCTAGCATTGGTGGAAGGGTGAGAGTGCGTATAATCCATGGACTCAACATTAGTCATAAAGAACTCACATACTTATTGCAAAAATCTATTAGTTATCGAAACTGGTGGGAACGACACCTATGGGGTCATTGGGATCCCTTCTACGGTCGGCGAGCGTAAGGTTGTGCGAAGAGCAGGTCTGACAGGAAGCACACGGGTCGTTTACCCAGGTTCGGGCCGCGAAGATACGTAATACCCTAGTCCTGCTTTGGTGGATGTATTGAGTGTTCTTGTGCTCTTGAGCTAGCTATGGGGTGCAACTTGCCCAAAAGAGCCGAATCCCTCTCCTGGTCGCCTCGGGCCTCCTTTTATACGCAAAAGGGTTTGCCACAGTGGCACACAGGAGGTGGAAAGGTCTACAGTTGATAAGCTTATCCTCTGGGACTGTAGGACAAACGCATTTAATGCGCTACCGACGTGTCCCCCTTGCTTTATCGGGGACGGCAAGGAAGCACGTCCCAGCTATCGCCGCCTCACCTGGCCTTGACACACGTCCGAGCTGACGAGGCGTCGTGGCGCCACGTTGGCTGGATGCTAGGCTGGCGTGCTGGTGGAGCCTTCACGAAGGGTTGCATGCCACCACGCAAGTGCTTGCTGAGTCGGTGTAGAGGCCGCCCGTTGCCACGCAGGTGCCTGCCCAGCTGGTTGAGCTAGCAGCTGCTTGGGGACGGCGGTGAAGTCTTGGCTAGTGCGGGCCTGGCAGTGTCCCCGTTGAGCGGCAAGGGTCTTGCCGTGGCATTGCAGTCGTCCCCGGCAAGGCGCTTGCTGGGGGTCTTGTGGATTTCCTCGGCCAGGATCCCGCCGAGGGTCGCCGTCTTCTGGTCCTCATCTGATTTCATATGTTTATGATCTTGACGAAGATCTGCACGCCACCACAGAGGCGCTTCCCGAGCCTTGGTTCCAATGTAGTTGGTTGGGTTGGAACCCGTGGGCTCAAGGGTGGCTTGCTCCGCTAGCATCGGGCAGGCTGCCCCGGCAAAGGCTCTTTGCGGTGCTGTGGAGGCTGCCTCGGCAAGGATCTTGCCGAGGGAGTCTACCTCGCCTTCTTGCCCTCCTATGTTTCTGGTCTTGGCGTTGCCTTGGTTGTCTTGTGCTTTGGCTTCTCTCCGGCTTCCCTCCTCCGCCCTGCTAAGTGTGGCCGTGGCACGTGGCTCTGACTGCCCGTGTACAAGTAAAGGGGTCAAAAGGAGAGCCCCTACTTTTGTACACCGACAGGAGCCCCCGGGTCTGGGCCACACATAAGCGCGACGCGTTGTTGGGCCAGGCCCAGAACGGTGTGCGGGCAGGTGGGGCGGATTTCCACCGTAGTAACTGTTTCGTCCACCGCGCTTCCCCACGACCCGCGTTGAACGCGCGACGTGGTGGGTCGTGTGTGACGTGGGGGTCATGCGTGGGGCGGTTCCCGCATGCATGCGTCACATCGTGGTAAAGAGGTGGCTCACGCCTTCCCCATAAAAAAGGGAGGCGCGGCTCATTTACTGAGTGGACTCGGGTCGCGGTCTTCAAGGCACCCACGCCCCACGATCACGGGGCGGGGAACAGTTGCCTCACCCGTCCTCTCGATCCTGCTCGCTTCGCCACGCGTCCTCCATGTAGGTGGCAGGCGGTGGAGGCGGGAAACCGGGCCGTCGCTGATTGGGGCAGCGGGTCGGTCCGTATTTCCTGCGCCTCCGATGGCTGGATTGGTCGAGTGGGGCGGCGGAGCCTCGACCCCGCCCCTTTATAAGGAGGGGGAGGGGGATGTCATCCCACGTTCTCCCAGCATCCATCTTCTTCCACTTCCGCTCCTTCCTTCCACCCGTCATGGCGAGAGGGGGTGCATGCCCTTCAACGATGGGGGCGAGGGTCGCCGCTCGACAGCGCGTCCCTCCTTCCCACGAGCTCGCGGCGGCGGAGCCGGCCACGAGAGGAAGGGGGAGGGGGCGAGGCCGAGGTCGCCGCGGCGGTCGGGGGAGAGGGGTACGAGGCGGCGCGATGGCCGTGCCTCCGCCAGCGATGCCGCCCGTGATGTAGGGCCATGTCGGGGACCAGCCTCAGGAGTTCTTCATCAGGCTGCGCCGGCCACCGTGTCGTCGTCTCCGTCTCCCTACCCCATTTGCTCGGGAAATGGAGCTCGATCCGCCCCAGACCCTCAGATTGCACATGAGGCGCTGCGGGAACGGCGGCACGCGGGTCGACGTCGACTTCCCCGCTCCTCACGTTATGTACCTCCGTCGCGAATGGAAGGAATTTGCTCGTATATATCCATAGCCTGACGGCGGGGCTCGTCCTCTACTTCAAGTTAATGGAGGGCGGCCTGCTCTCCATCAAGGTCTTTGGAGATCTTGAAACTCGCCTAAAGTGCTGCGTGGAGAGCTCCTCCGACGATGAAGATTCCTCCTCGAGCGGGAGTGACGAGGAGGATAGCGACAGCGACGACGAGGGAGTCGAGCGGCGGGATGCCGACCCCGACTCCGGCTGACCGCGCCGCCCCTCCCTCGGCCACACGCCCTGCCGAGGGCCTTCCTCGCCAAGCTCTCCATCGGGGCGCTCCCCGTCGTCTCCTTGGGCAGCTGGCGTAGGAGGGCCGGAGAAGGCGAAAAAGGCGGGTGGCGGCCGTCAAGTCGGAGTACGCGGCACCGACGCCTTTGTCGCATATTGTCGGCCCGCTGCCTCGTCTTCCAGCTCTCCTGTCGGCACCGAGATGCTCTCTTGGCGCCTTCTGCTCCTCGCACCTCACCTAGGAACTCTTTTTGCCCTCTTGCTGTCTTGTTCCACTTTCTGAGGAGAGGGACAAGAAAGGGATTACGGGCACCTTATCTCTTTCTAGTTTGTAAGCTTGCGGGCACTTGTTAATTTTAAGACTTGTAATCCCCTTGCTCATGTTTTTAATTCCGTATGAACTGTACCTGTATGGGATATGTCGGGTTCTTTGTGCGTGAGTGAGGCCCATGCCAAGGAACGAATCCTTGTTATTTTTAGGATAAACATTGTCGCCCGGCGACAGGCTTTGCCGTCCCCTGACTTCAGTCGACCATTCTCACGCCTTTGGTGGAGGCAGGGCGAAGTAGAGTTAGGCCCCTCATTCATTTCCTTGCCACCGCGTCTACGACCCGGTTCTGTCCCAGGGACTTGGGTACAAGAATAAGGGGGACCACGGTGGTCTTGGTGTAAAACGAGGTTTCATTTGTCCCAGTTCCATACGGAAATGCACAACAGGGGATGAAGGACTTATCTGAATCCGCAGCCCCCGGCAACCTTGGCTTGCCGTGGTTAGATCCTTGTGTCTTCAGCCCCCGGCAGTCCTGGCTTGTCGGGGCCGGAGCGCTGGTTCGTCCTCTTTCTCCCAAGCGGCTCATCAGAAGTGTCCACGTGCCCTGCGAACCAAAGAGGACAGAAAGATGCATACTCGACCTCTAGGCTAGGGGTTAGTCGCCGCTAAGCACTATCAACCCTAACCGAGGGAGAGACTTAACCTAGCATGCATGCTAAAACTTAGGGCGCCAGTGCTTCGTCTATTTATGCTCAGGGTCTGCGCCTGGCTTTGTACAGAGGGTTACATGCCTTCTCGGCAAAGCTTGTACAAAAGGTGGCTTGCCGGGAGGCCCGGCAACCGTGCCTTATGGGTAAAACTTGCGAAGATGTCCGATGTTCCAGGAATTGCTCACTGGGACAGCATCTTCGGTCTCCAGGCGGACTGCGCCGGGCCTGGTGACTCGTATTACTCGATAAGGGCCTTCCCACTTCGGCGTCAACTTGTTGGAATTCTTGGCCGACTGGACGCGCCGAAGAACAAGGTCGCCTTCCTCAAAGCTTCGGGCATGAACCTTACGGCTATGGTAGCGGCGCAAGGCTTGCTGGTAGCGTGCTGCTCTCACAGCCGCCCGAAAACGATCTTCCTCAAGGAGCGTTGCGTGATCTTGCCGCAATTGCTCTTGCTCAAGCTCGTCATAGACGAGCACTCGAGGTGACCCGTATGTGAGTTCCGTGGGGAGAACTGCTTCTGCCCCGTATACCAGGGCAAAGGGTGTCTGGCCGGTGGCTTGATTTGGCGTCGTTCTGATAGATCAAAGAACCACCAGCAACTCATCAATCCAGCGCCTTCCACTCTTGTGCAGCTTGTCAAAAGTCTTTGTCCTTAGGCCTCGCAACACTTCAGCATTTGCCCTCTCCGCCTGGCCGTTGCTCCGTGGATGTGCCACGGAAGCGAAACAGACCTTGCTGCCGAGGTCTTGGATGTATTACATGAAGGTGTGGCTTGTGAACTGCGTGCCGTTGTCAGTGATGACTCTGTTTGGCACACCAAAACGGCAGACTAGCCCTTTGAAGAACTTGACGGCTGACTGTGCAGTAACCTTCCTCACTGCCTCCACCTCCGACCACTTTGTGAACTTGTCCATTGCAACGTACAAGTACTCAAAGCCCCCGACAGCGCGAGGGAAAGGGCCCAGTATGTCGAGCCCCCAGACCTAAAACGGCCAGGAGAGAGGGATTGTTTGAAGGGCTTGAGCTGGTTGATGAAGCTTCTTCGAATGGAACTGGCACGCTTCACACCTGGTTACTAGTGTCGTCGCATCCTGGAGGGCGGTGGGCCAGAAGAAGCCTTGCCGGCAAGGGCCCTCGACCCTATGTGGGAGCCACATATGCCTCCATGTATCTCCGCCAACAGCTCCAGTCCTTCCTCCCGGGGAATGCACTTCAATTTCACACCGTCCTATCTCTTCCTGTACAGGACGTCATCGACGAACTGATACATGGCAGACCGACGGGCTACTTTCTCCGCTTCTTCCTGCTCCTCAGGAAGCTCCCCTGTTTGGAGGAATCGGACTGTATGCTGTGCCCATGCCGGAGCCTGGGGCTCGACGGCAAGGACTAAAGGCATTTCTTCTGCCATGGGAGCGGCCGTCTCCACGGTCAGGACTTGACGGCCTGCCGGAGTCAGTCGCTCCTCGGCAGGCTCAGAATCCGCGGCAACACCCTTGCCGGCGGCCCCTGGGGGCTCAGCGGGAAAGTACTTGCCGGGACCTGATTTTCTCCGTTTGTTCTGTTCTGTTGATGGTTCAACGGATGGTTGAGTTAACCGAAGCAAAAAAGTACCTGGTTCCACAGGTAGCTTGAATGTAGAGTGCTTTGACAGGTAATCTGCGATGTCGTTCTCCACTCGGGGAACATGCTCCGCTTGTATACCATTGAAGCGCTCCTCCAGCTTCCTCACCTCATCTACGTAGACCTCCATCAACGGGCTCTGATAATCTTTGTTGACTTGTCTGACGACAAGCTGCGAATCACCCCTGATGATGAGCTTCTTAACCCCGAGGTCTGCTACGATCCTGAGACCGGCAAGCAGCTGAAAGATCGTGGATGTCGCCTAGAGGGGGGGTGAATAGGTGCTTTAAATTAATTATGGTTTAGGCTTGAACAAATGCGGAATAAACCTAGCGGTTAATTTGTCAAGCACAAAACCTACAACAACTAGGCTCACCTATGTGCACCAACAACTTATGCTAAGCAAGATAAACTACTAGGTGATAGCAAGATATATGACAAGAAGCAATATGGCTATCATAAAGTAAAGTGCATAAGTAAAGAGCTCGGATAAGAGATAACCGAGGCACGCGGAGACGACGATGTATCCCGAAGTTCACACCCTTGCGGATGCTAATCTCCGTTTGGAGCGGTGTGGAGGCACAATGCTCCCCAAGAAGCCACTAGGGCCACCGTAATCTCCTCACGCCCTCGCACAATGCAAGATGCCGTGATTCCACTAAGGGACCCTTGAGGGCGGTCACCGAACCCGTACAAATGGCAACCCTTGGGGGCAGTCACCGAACCCGTACACTTTGGCAACCCTTGGGGGCGGTCACCGGTACCCGTCAAATTGCTCGGGGCGATCTCCACAACCTAATTGGAGACCCCGACGCTTGCCCGGAGCTTTACACCACAATGATTGAGCTCCGAACACCACCAGCCGTCTAGGGCGCCCAAGCACCCGAGAGGAACAAGCTCAAGGGCACGAAGCACCCAAGAGTAATAAGCTTCTCAACTTGTAACTTCCACGTATCACCGTGGAGAACTCAAACCGATTGCACCAAATGCAATGGCAAGGGCACACGGAGTGCCCAAGTCCTTCACTCTCAAATCCCACCGAAGCAACTAATGCTAGGGAAGAAAAAGAAAGGAAGAACAAGAAGGAGAACACCAAGAACTCCAAGATCTAGATCCAAGGGGTTCCCCTCACATAGAGGAGAAAGTGATTGGTGGAAATGTGGATCTAGATCTCCTCTCTCTTTTCCCTCAAAAACTAGCAAGAATCCATGGAGGGATTGAGAGTTAGCAAGCTCGAAGAAGGTCAACAATGGGGGAAGAACACGAGCTCAACGGATAAGGTCCATTGGGGAAGAAGACCTCCTTATATAGTGGGGGGAACAATCCAACCGTTACCCCCACTTCAGCCCCGCAGAGAGCGGTACTACCGCTTGGCCAGAGGTACTACCGCTTGCCCCTACAAGCGGTACTACCGCTCCCCCTCGCGGTACTGCCGCTGGGCCTAGAGCGGTACTACCGCGGTGGCAGGGCGGTACTACCGCAAATGAGCGGTACTACGGCCCCCACTGCCGCGGCTAGTACCGTAAAACCCGACACGAAAACAGACCCCTCGAATCGAGGCGGTACTAGCACGAGATCGCAGCGGTACTATGGCTGGGGGCTACCAGCGGTACTACCGCTTGTAGCACTCAAGCGGTACTACCGCTCCGGCCCGCGGTACTACCGCTAGGAAACCAAAACTGCCATAACTTCTGCATATGAGCTCCGAATTGAGCAAACTCAAGCTTGTTGGATAGAGGAAGACGAGTAGCATCAAAACAGCGAAGGGGCAGGGGAGGTATGCCAACAAATAGAGGAGTGAAACCTCCAACCGAGAAGAGCCGGCATAACCTCCAACATCGAAAACGTCATAGAAGATGCGAGTGAACTCCGTTTTCGATGAACTCGAGCTTGTCATCAAGATGACCATAAGCTCCAAAACTCACAAAGAGAAGAACCAAACAAGAACCAATAAAGATGATGCAAGGATGCAATGGTTTGAGCTCTCTATGAACGATACGATCAAGCTACTCATCGAGAGCCCCCCTTGATAGTACGGCAATCGATCCTATAACCCGGTCTCCCAACTACCATCATGAGACCGGTAAAATAGAAAACCTATCAAGAGCAAACCTTTGCCTTGCACATGGTCCACTTGAGCTAGATGATGACGATCTTGACTCCGTCAAGTTGGACCACCTTTCTTGGTTGCGTTGGCTCGATGAAGACTAGTTGATTGCTCCCCCATGCTCCACTATGGGTGAGCCACTCTTCCGCACATCTTCACAAGTCCATTGTCACCACAATGGACGGCAAGCTTCAAGCATTTGATCTCTTCATGATGCTTCACTTGAACTTGCACACCGCAACCTAACCCCACAAAGAACTCTCACGAAGATCATGGGTTAGTACACAAAGCGTAATTGACAATGCTTACCACACCATGGGATCGCTTGATCCCTCTCGGTACATCTTCTACGCTTTGTGAGTTGATCAAGTTGATTCACTCTTGACTTAGTCTTGATCAACCATTAATCTTTTCAACTCTCTTCATTTGGATGATGTCTTGAAGATATACATGAATGATCACACAATCTTCTTCTCCAAGACATGCTTGCAATAAGCTCAACTCTCACATGACCAATCTTTGGATAATTCCTTAATAACACCTTGGTCACCACTTAAACTCCTTGAAACCAACACATGGACTTCAAGAAATGCCTATGGACAAATCCTTCAAATATAACTCAAGGCAACCATTAGTCCATAGAGATTGTCATCAACTACCAAAACCAAACATGGGGGCACCGCATGTTCTTTCACCCTCGTACTCAGCAGTGTTGTTTGTGGACATCTCCCTGGGAAAGTGCATCTGGATTACATACTTGAGGTGCTCTCCGGTGGGTGCGACAAGCAGCACACCGGCACCGGCGCCTTGCAGCGAGAAAGCCCCATCAAAGTAGATGATCCAGTCGCGACTTGCTTCCTTGCCGGGGAGAGCGGTCTCCTGGATTTCTTCGTCGGGCATTGAGGTCCATTCCACAATGAACTCCACCAGGACTCTGCTCTGGATCGTCGAAGTACTTTCAAACTTCAAACCAAAGCTTGACAGCTCCAAGGCCCACTCCACAATCCTCCTGGTTGCGTCTGGATTATGCAATATCCGTTGCAACGGGAGGCGGGTGACGACAGTGATCTCGTGTGCTTGGAAGTAATGACGCAGCTTCCTCGAGGCCATAAGAAGGCGGAAGAGCAATTTCTGCACACCGGAGTATCTTGACCTAGCCCCCTGCAAGAGGGAGCTGACAAAATAAATCGGGTGCTACATCATCTTCTTCCTCTGCATCACTTCTCTCGGTCGCGCAGGCTCTGTCCTGTCAACGTCAAACCCTGCCGGGGGCCCTGCCTTGCCGGCACCAGGCCCTGCCGGGGGGATCTCTGACTCGCCATCCGCCGGCCCTGCCGTTGCCACTGCCTCTTCATCGACCTCCCTTTGCGCCACCAGCGCGGCGCTGACCACTTGATTCGTCGCCGCCAGATACAGCAGCAACGGCTCTTGTGGTTTGGGCGCAACCAGTACTGGTGTAGAGGAGAGGTATTTCTTCAGGTCCTGCAGTGCTGCTTCGGCCTCCGGGGTCCACTCCATTGGGCCCGCCTTTTTCAAAAGCTTGAAAAAGGGGAGGGCACACTCAGCGGACTTGGAGATGAATCTGCTCATGGCGGCAACGCGGCCAGTGAGCCGACGCACATCCTTGATCCACTTGTGTCACACCTGATTTTCATGCCACAACACTTAATTCAATAAATCCTGCTAAAATGTGGTTTGACAAAAACTTTTGAGTGTTCTGGACTTTTCTTGATTTGCTTTTTGTGTGTTGTTTGCAAGTGCTCTAAAAATCAAACAAAACCTCCAACTCTTATACTTCTTCTCCTTGATCCAAAACCTTTCCTCAATGATCATGCCATGTGTATAGGACATAATAGTATTTTCTTACAAAAATATTTTGGCCAAAAAGTATTTTCTAAATTAGGTTTTCCAAAAACCCCTGAATTGAGGTTTGCACTGCAAGTACTTGATTTGGGGTGTGAAAAATCTTTCAAAAATTATGTTTCACTCCTATTAGGTATAGAACTCCCATAAAACACAAAAATATAATTTTAAAGTTATTTTTCTCTTTTATTTAAAGGCTTTTTCTTTAGGCCAGAAATGGTCTTTAATAGGTTAAAATTATTTTAATGTTTCAAAAATATTTGAGAAAATTTAGGAAAACTCACTGGACATATATTTCCCATATATAAGAGTTTTAACACATGGTCATGTTCAAAATATTGGACAAAACCCTCCAAAACCATTTCTGTCCATTTTAAGTATTTGAAATATTTCTACAAGAAATATTTTCTAATAATTCCAGGAAAATTCTAGCAAGTCACATATGTATAATATGATGACCTTGAAAAGTTTCAGCTCAATATAAACTATTTTGGTTCACCAAAGTGCCCCAAAACCATCTCTGTCCAGATTCAAGCTTGAACAACTTTACATTGCCAACTTATTCCAAATGCTCCCAAACTTTGTGGTCATGCTCACAAGACCCAATTATGATACTACACCAAGTAGTGCATCAAGGGGAATGGTTTTGCATGACTAGATTTTGGTAATTGCATTTTTGTTGATTTCTAGGGTTTACAAAAGTTGCATTGGCAACTTTGCCCAAATGAGCTCAAAATTGGTGGAAGGCCCTAATTATATGTGCCATTTCACCCTGTGGAGTCTCATGTCAAATTAAATTCATTTGCTTACCCAAACCAGCAACAAACACTTTCTGCCACTTTACCAAAATTTCATTTTTGACCTCTTCCACTAATCTCCATGGGCTCATATTTGTACCACAGATGCTCCTGACCCTCTTCTACCTCCAGTAACTATGGCTGCATCTCATCTCAATGATTGAGGGGTGAAACCACCTCATTTACCCCTCTAGACATCACATTTGTCTCTCTCTCTCAACCCCACCTCTCTCCTAGTGGTTCACCAGGGCATCCAAGGCCACCTCCCCTTTGGTTACTCACCCCCCAAAAGCCCCAGACACTGGTGGACACGCCCCTGGCACATAAACAATGCCATGGCGTGCAGAGCTCGCGCTCTGGAGCACGCTACAGTGCTCTCCCGTACTGTAGCACGCCCATTACAAGGCCTCCCGTCGACCTTGCGTGCAGGAGTCGTGTCCCCCGAGGCCGCCTCGGCGTCCACAACACGCAACACTGTCGGCCCCTTCCTCCCTCGCCCTCCTTCTCCCTCCACAAGCTCACCCGAGCACATCCATGGGCGCTGCCCACGTTGCACCGCGGTCTCGTCCATATAAAGCTACCCCCGAGCTCTCTCTCGCCTCGGTTGGGTCTTCCTATCTCCCGTGCACCTCCCAGACATCCTCCCTCTCCCCTCGTGCCCTCCAGCACCTTCCATGGCCGGAGTGCCGCCGCCGGCCTCCACTCCGATTCGGGCAAGGGCGGGCTTCTCCCCTCCTCCTCTCCCCACCAGGAAAGCATCCAGGGTCCGGCGACCCTTTTTCCCCCACCTCCCTATCCGCCGGGGCACTGTGCCCCTGCCCATCATCTCCTGGGTGTCCGCCCGCCTTGGCCAGTGCCGGCCGCGCCTCGGCCACCCCCCCTGCCATTCCCGGGGAGCCCCTGATACGCCGCTCCCTGGCGACCCCTCCGGTGGCTGCGGCTTGGCCATAGGTGGCCTGTGTCGCCGGGGGAAGGCGCCGGCCGGCGCGCAGACGGGGCTCGATCCCCTCCTGTCGCGAGCGCGGGAGGAGGAAGAAGACCCTGCGGGTGGGCCCCGCGGGTCAGTGACCCCGCCGGCCGGCCACGTCATTTAAGTGGAGACGGGCTAGCCGGTCAACGCTTCTCTGCGGCGAAAGCGCTATCCAGGAATACGCCTTTGGCGTGGCCTCCCAGCGGGTGTCCGCGAGGAGCTGGGCCAGGCCCAGTGCGCTGCCCAGCTAAATTACGCTCGGCGCGTGAGATTAGGTATAGAGCCCTTTTTCTCATTTTCTTTATCCAGTGAGCTTCAAAAATATCTAAACAGCTCAAATAGTGTCCAAATGTGATGATTCAAATTTCTGCTGATTTCATAAATCAGGTTCTATTCAATGGGCTACAATGGACATTTTTTTTGTTCTTGCATTTCGCTGGATCCTTTAAAAATGTCATTTATCCACATAAGTCCACTTAAAAAATCCATATTATATTAATTTCAACTCCAAATTCAGTGAAACCAATTTATAAATGTTTCTAAAATCATGTGTGATTTAATGGGTACCTTTACTCATATTTATAAAAAGGCATTCTGTAGACAACTTGCAGATCCATTAAATCCCTTATATCCTTCCTATTGAAATGTTCCAAAATTTCCACTTATCCAATTCCATTGAAATCACTTTGGTCATTACTCATATGACCAGAGGTATCCCAGAAGAGTCCAACTCACATTTTTAGAGCACTTTTATTTTTGCCTTGTTGGGTTGCTTATTGTGATTGTTTCCGACGTTAGTTGAAGAATTGGACGGGATACTCGGAGATGGACCAGAAGGATTGAAGACTTGGTTGAGCCAAGCAAGCAGCCCTTTTACCATGTCTAAGAAACCTTTTTATGCATGATAAGCACCATATTGTTGTTGCACCAGAATCATGATGAGAGGGTACCACCTTGGTGGGTTACTCCGTTGCTTTTCTCGTTGATACTTGCATGATGCATGACCCTACCTTTCTATGAGGGTTATGCGAGTGGGAGTAGCTAGGATGCTAAGTAGAGCTACACAAAAAGGGGATGGGTATATGCATGGTGATGGAAGCAAGATTGTTTTCAAAAACTTTTCGAAAACCCCATCGCACTACTGGAATCGGCTAATTTGCCATCTGCCAGATCTTTGCCGTCTGCTAGCTGACGGCAAAGAAGCTCTTTGCCATCAGCTACACATAAACAGACGGCAAAGAAAAGGCTGACGGCAAACACACTCTTTGCCATCTGCCAGGTCTTTGCCGTCTGCCAGCGGACGGCAAATAATCTTTGCCGTCCGCTGGCGGACGGCAAAAAGTGTGGTGGCCCCACCCCCCGCTCGTTTGAAAAAATCCTAACGGCCCACCTCTTTGCCGTCCGCTAGCGGACGGCAAAGAGGCAGAAAGGCGGACGGCAAAGGCTGGCGGACGGCAAAGAGGGCACTTGCCTAACGGCAGGTACCCCCCGCCCGTTACTCACTTCGTCCTTGCCTCGCCCTTCTCCTCCCACCCCGCCGCCGCCCGCCGCGCGCCGCCGCCCCGCCGCCCCGGTTCCCCGCCGCCCCAC